>NC_056728.1:915714965-915842465 GCF_019279795.1 Protopterus annectens
CCATGACAGCAGTACTTAGAAATGCAGAAATAGCATATATATAGGATATAATCCAAAATGGAGCATGATAAAGCAGTTTCTGTGAAGTAGATACAATTCCAAAACGGCTAATCATAGAAATGTGCGGGAAAATCGGCATATATAAGCCCCATAGGCGGGAATACACAGCATAAACGATTGTGGAATAGACCTGCAGGCAGAATGAGTGGAGTAGGGGAGGGACGTTGCTTTCGAGCACAGCGGTGGGGAGTTGAGGAGTCCAGATACATGGTCTGGCTCCTAGTTCACCATCATGAGGCCCAACTCATGCAGGGCCAGGTCTCATGGTGAGCATACAGGGCGGAGGCATGGGACCAGTTGGCTCATGATCTCACTAGTGCTAACAGGATTCCACGTACTGGTGAGCAGGTCCGTCACCACCATGCGGACCTGAAGCGACGTAAAGAAGACCAGTTGACCCAATGGATCCAGGAGGCCCGGGATATGCCCAACGCCCCACTACTGAGTAAGTTACATTTTACTTATGTATGTAAGGAATTCAACTAGCTGATACCATGGAGATGTGTATTCCAATATTACTTGTTTTGTATTACAGCTGCAGGTGTCCGCTCTGCAAATCGAAGGGCGCATGACCGCAGGCTGGTGCGGCTGCACCACCATGCAGGTTAGTAACCCCACCTAGTACTTGTAAATAAATATTATAGTGTAGCACGTAGCAGAACACTGCAGTGTATTGATTAAAAGTAATAGAATGCGCAAGCAACAAGTAAAAGTCTGCAGGTATGGCTGCAACAAGTTCATCAGTATGCAAGTGAAACTGGAAATATAATTGACAGAAATAAATAGTTCTGTAATACAGATGTCCCACCATTAATTAAATGTAGTATAACCTGCAGTAGTCTCAAGAGTACAGCCTCAGAAGCTGAGTTGATCACATGTGAGATATATCCCCTGTTGAAATGCTGAACCCTGACAGACGTGAGGCTGCTGGAAAGTGTTTGAATCACCACAGGTCTAATATGTGAAAAAAGCCTAGAAGTACCAACCTGAGCTGTGAAATAGCAGGATGTGTGAGAGTGAAAGGATCATGTATCAATAAATAAAGTAGTAATAACCCCTGAATATATAAGCCTCAGTGTGGTTCTACAGAACTACATGCATGTGGGAATTAAAAAGTAAAATCCCAAACTGATTGCAGTGTGTCTGAATCTTGAATGTTTAAGCCAAAATCTGTATATGGTGATGACAGTCAACAATTTTCAGATAGAATGAATGATTGTCTGACATACTAAACATCCATAGTTGCCCCCTACCCTATCATCAAAGTGTAGCAGGAGGATGTATCTGATCAAAGTCACAATAACTAGGATAGTGATGTATCTGTAACAGGTCTAGCATGAGAGTCAATAAAGAATCATTTTGAAACTATCACCCACAAGTTAATTGTGTTTCTATTACAAATGTATATTAATGTATAATGTATGAATGTGTCATCATTTTCTTTCCCCACCCCACCCTATAATTGCAAATTAAAAAACTCACTAAATATTGGTATGTGAACATTTCATTAACTATGGACATTTGTCCTGTTGTTTCAAAAATATATGCATGTCCGTTGTTGCATGTGCCCTGTTCATACCTGCAAACCTGATGGCCTGTTGCCATTAATCAACCCTGCATGTTGTTTGATTGTGTATTTCTGTTCAAATAATGCATGTGATATTGATATGCCTGTTGTTCAATGGTGTTAATATCCGGGTGTTTGTTTAATGGGAATACCAATGCATGCTGTTACAACGAATTTGAATTGAATAATATGCTACTAACCCAAACTAACATAACATACTCACAAACCCAGAACGCTTGGGAAGGCAGGTCCCAGCGGACCCACCTCTCCCACCTCATCTGGCGACTGCACCTGGCACTAGTGCCCAGGCTGGACCCTCCTCCGGTGGCCCTGTGCCATCTTCGGGTGGAAGCGCTGCAGGGGATGGGGCCCGTCCCCCCTCTGCAACCGTGGCCGGAGGAGTTCGTCCACTCACCCTCCAAGGTGTCCGGTCTGTGGTGCGAAGGGAGATCCAAGACTCTGTTCTTGGGCCCCTACGCCAGCTTGAGGCCCGGGTGGCACAGCTTATGGGCATGCCCGTTGTCCCGCCTGCACAGCCCCCAGCACAGCCCCATCCTGGGCTGTGAAGGAACAGTGGCAACTGCCTATGGGTGGGGATATCAGTTCCACTGTTGCCATCTGTGGGCTCATGTGCCCTGGATATCCCAACCTCCGTCCCCGTCAATTGTGTAACCCCCCCACGTGTGTCATACACCGCCCCTGTATGCATCTTGTCTGTCTTGTCTGTTAACCTACCCAACCTACCTCCCCAGCTATACCGACTACCTCACCTGACATACCACTCTCACCTAGTAAAAAAAAAAAAAAAAAGGGCACTCTGTACCCACAAAAAAATTACGCCCCATACATAGCTGTCCATGTTGCACACATGTCCGCTGGACATTGAAACTGTTAATTACAATTGGCTGTACAACAGGTATTAATGTTGTCCTGACACCTCTCTCAGGGGTGGAAGGTTCCAAATGTCACACCAAATTGCATACAAATGCACAGCTGTTGCTGAGAAAGACATGGGCAGCTATGGGCCTCACCTACATCCTTCCTGCAAATTCCAAGCTTGTTTCCCTACTGTCTTACCCTCTTTGTGACCCCTTTTCACCACTTTCCTGTCACCCCTTTTCTTTTCTTTCAAAGAAAATAGCTGGTGTGCGCTTGTGCGTGAGCTAAACGCCAGTGCAAGATCGTGAGCTCCGCAAACAAGCGCAGACCTGGTTTTAAGTGCTTAAAAGTGCCTTTGGCACTTTTGATTGACAGGTCCTGTACTCATTTCGAAAGAAAAATAAATTCCCACTGCCAGTCTCGAACCCAGGACCTTGGTAACACTAGTCTGTATGACCTACCACTAAGCCATGACTCTCATACAAGAACACAGTGCTAAAATAAATATAACATGTAATACTAGGAATCAATGTAAAGGCAATATAGGATGTGTACTACCCAAAGCATGTCAGGTAGATTTTTAATGGCCAAATTACTGGATTCCCATACTAGTTTAGTGTTAACAGAAACAGGCCTGCTAATTGTTAGCTTGTACATAATAATGTAAGGTAATGTACATATATGAAAGTATTATATGTACATATATATATATATATATATATATATATATATATATATTTATTAATACATATGAAATATAGTGGTAGGTGTCAGTATTCATACACACTCACTACAGGAAACAGTGAAAATAAGTGCAGCAACCAGAATCTACAACACAGCCTGACTCCTGTGAGACTTACTAACCCTTTTAACTGCATAAAGGTGCCTTCAGCACTTTGATTGACAGGTCCTGTACTCATATTGAAAGAAAAATAAATTCCCACTGTCAGTCTCAAACCCAAGGACTCTGATACAAGAACATAGTGCTAAAATAAATATAACATGTAATAGTAGGAATCAATATAAAGGCAATATAGGATGTGTACCACCCAAAGCATGTCAGGTAGACTTTTACTGAACTAATTACTGGATTCCCATACTAGTTTAGTGTTAACAGAAACAGCCCTGCTAATTGTTAGCTTGTACTTAATAATGTCAGCTAATGTACATATATGAAAGTATGTATATGTACACACATATATGTATATATATATATATATATATATATATTAATACATATGAAATATAGTTGTAGGTGTCAGTATGCATACACACTCACTACAGGGAACAGGTGAGAGAAATGCAGTAACCTGAAGTTACAACACAGCATGAATCATGAGAGACTTACTAACCTTCACACTCGCAGAACACTGTCGACAGCATAGCAGCATGGTCCATGCCCTTACAATCTGAAAGGGCAACGCCTATCTCACATACCCTTTTATAGCACTGTCCTGAAATCACAGTGAGACATGCAATCAGTACACAACTGGCTGCATGCAATTAGCAAATTCTGCCTTACAATTGGTGCAGAGGCCATCACATGGACCCATGCAGATACCTACAAAAGCATCCAGTACTAACACTCCACACATGCAATACATTCATTGCACCAAACCGACGGAGAAAGAGAGAGAGAAAAAAAGAAAGAAAGAAAGAAATAAAGCAATAAAGGCAGTGAAAATAAAAACTGCATCAGCACAGCAGCAAAAGTAAGTAGCAGCAGTGACACAGCAACAGCTGACACAAACACAGGTAATGCAAAGTAGCAGGTTAATACTGTGTTTACTGTGAAACCTCCAAATGTATCATAGTTCACTATCTATAGGTATGTCCATGAGATAGGTTGTGTGTACATAGTCCTGATATATATATATATATATATATATATATATGTAATATTGCTGTACATGTCTTCCATACTTACAATTTCCATAGCTTAGAACACAATGCCAGTTATGCATATGATGCAGTAGTTTCCAGGGTCAGTGGAGGTTCCTCCTCATTGGTGTGGGACCACTGTGTATGTATGGCACTGTTCAGGTACATATCCTGTAGTATGGTCAGGGTTTAATATCAGTCTGTAATGTGGTGCTATGTCCTCTAGGGGTGAACGTATCACACATCCAGGGATATCATTTTGTAACAGTGATGCTGTGTGTTCTGCAGTGTTGAGGGTGGCCCTCACCTGGACATGTGAGATGACAGGGAGGTTACATTCATCTGTGATAACTAATTCCACTTGTGTAGGAGAATGGGGGGGTACCTGCACCCAAACTGTCTGCAAAAATGTTGCCAATATCTGTGCATCTGGTGAATGTGAAGCATCCTACCACTGACCACAGATGCCTTGCCTTCATGTGAATCTGCTCTGTGCTGCAGTAACCTCCTGCTATTGTTATACAATGTGCCTGTACCTGTAGTCCACTGGACAGGATAAATAAGTGGTGTGCATATGGTCTGGGTTAGATATGTGTGTGCACATTACATGCACTATGTGGGATGTCTGTGGTAAGCTTTTGCAAAGGGGCCAGCAGTGTGTGTTGTAGCTTCCACTGGCCCAGTGGGCTGCATGGATAGCATCACAGTCCTAACTAGTGAATAACTGTGTAATTACATACATACATAGCAAGGTAGTGTACTGTGCTTGTGGTATTGTTGGGATATATATATCCAGGCTGAGTAATGTGTGTCCACATCACAGTGTTGGATGGCAACACACATACAGTATGTTGGGATGAACACCCAGAGTGTTTCAGAAGTGTTGCCTGTGCAGAAATATCTGGCCATTACCTGTGCATCCCCCACAACACACACACATGCAACATATGGCAGAAGTACAATAGCAGTACACATAGGTTCATAGGTTCATACTAGGCTATTTGCCCTAGGGCATTGATAAGCGTAGCAGAATGTGTTTGTCTTTTGCCACCCAATTACAATTTATGTTGCTTTGCCCTTTTCCGAGGTTAGTATACTGTGCCTCCGTCTAACAGTGACATAGAAGTGATACCCAGGGTACAACTATGATCTCCATCCACTCATCCAGATTCCTATGGAAGAGAATCAATGAGGGACTCTGCCTAACCTGTACTGTGAGTTCATTACAGAGTGAAGGGAGCCTCTGGGTTATGAATCTGTCCCTCCAGCATGTCCTATTTATTTCAGTGCTAAGGTTCAGGTCTCGAGTGTGTGGCTGTATGGGATTTTGATCTCCTGAGGTGCAGCATGTCCATTACTTCTGGGTTGGACATGGCTGTATATGGCAGGCACAGACTGCCTCTGAACAGGCAGTATGCCACTGAGTCCAGCTGGAATTTCTTTAACTGGGCAGCATATGGCATCTGTTTGAGCCCTTTGATCCTCTTGAGGTACTGTTGGGCTTTTCCAGTTGCTGTAGGTGTCTGGTTAGGTACATCCCAAAAGGGGCATTGTACTCAATTATAGGCCTGATGATGGATGAGTAAAGAGGCACGATGACCTCCCCTGATGTACATGTGAATCCCTTCATAATTAGCTGGGCTATATAACATGTTTTCCAATCCACTTTGGCCACGTGGTTGTCAAATGACAGATTGCTATCAAGTTTGTTCCCCAGGTCCCCAATTACGTCTTCTGTACTTAATGGCTTAACACCTATGTGGTACTTTGCCACCAATGTGGAGGTGTGGTATCTGATGAATATTGATACTCACCCTCCTTTTGTTGTTTGGTCCAAGTGTTGGGGCCGACAAGAATGGTAACAGGTATAACTTGGTAGTGCTGGTGTGCTCTTGGGAAACCTGAAACAGGTTTCTGTTACTGCACAGATATCGATGTCCATAATGCTATGTAGAGTTTTGAGTGCGTGTATCTTGAGGTCTAGACTTCTGGTGTTGAGTAGCTTTACTCTTAGTTCCTCATCCTTTGTGATACGTATGGATGTGGGTTTGCCTTATGAGCCTAGCCTAATAAAGGCACTATGGGTGTAGCAAAGAGCCTTTGCCAAAATCCAAAAGCCCAGGGGTGACAGGTGCAAGCTGTACCTAGCAAAGCATCGTGGCTTGTACAGCATATCATCCCAAGCTGACAGGCATTGGATCACCTTTGAATGACACCAGTACTTCAGTCAATTGTTGAAAGTGATCATGTCGCCTTGATATTGTGGCATCATTCTTGGTGAAGGTAAGATGCTACTCAAGGTCAGGGTCATACTGTCTTGGGCTACATGCTCAGAGAGCTCCTTTCTGTCTCTTTTCATGTAGTCCAGGGAGGTGTTTGTCAGGTCATTCACATCAGCATGGACAATGAGTGAGTCATATTTGTAATTGCCTTGGAGTTACTTGAGTGCTTGTGTTATGTGGCGGGTTGTAGTGCCAGACAGGCTGCACATTGTGACCCTCTCCTCATTCAGCCCGATGAACGTGACGTCAGTGTGCCTGATGATAGAGTCAGCTATTACAAGTGTATGAGGTGTGTTGTTTACTGTTAAGGGCTGTGAGTGTCCAGCACATTGGCTTTGTGAGATATGTGTTGCACGTGTATGGTTATGGGGTAGCGGTTGCTTGGGTGTCTGCTTTGGAGATCTCTGCTGCTTAGGCAGATCTTTATTTTGATCCTCTGAGTATGTTTTTGTGCGATTATGTGTTTGTTTTGCTGTCATGGTAGGTCTATGTGAGACTGGAATTGTAGTGAGTGTGGTTTCCTTCTCCACCTGACTGGTTATGGCAGTATTGAGTAGAGAGAGCCTAGCCTCCAGTTTGGTATATGGTTGCATCACTCACATGTGTTTGGATTTGTTGTTAGGAGGAGGGGGTTGTCTATGTACATGAGGCTGTTATAACATTGCCTCTGGATTACCACACTCACCAGCTGGACTGGAGAGGAGATTGACAAATGACCTTTGGACATGCTAGAATACTATTGTGAAGTCCGTAATAATTGCAAACAAGGTCCAGTGGGGAGTGAGGGTGTACTGATATTAATTTCTACTGCTGACTGATATAATATCTTCAGTGAGCAAGTGCCAGGTAACTTAAGTGCAATGTGTTACAATTAAGTAAATGCAAAAACGACAAGCAGTCACTTTCTGTCAAGTGTAACAAGGAAATAAGTACAGTAAGCGATGCAGATATCAGCAGTGATTCACAGAAGTGCTGAGAAGCTGTGTAATATGTGGAATTAGTGTACCAGTGAAATAACAAGCTAACAAATAACAAGCATATAAACAAAGCTAGATCCAGGAGGCTTGGATGTAGTGTATGCTACAGCAAACAAGGTGTACCAATGTCAGTAAGATACAGTTCAAATATGCAGGCACTATAAACCTTAAACCAGTAGTTCCCAGCTATGAATGGCAGAGTACAGCCTATTCTCACACAAGAGTGCAGACCACAAACCTTGTTAATGTTAAATAACTGGCCTGAAGCCCAACCGAAAATACCAGAACTAATACACTTGGACACTGTGCTCTCAATCAGCAGTTCCCAACTTAGAAGGATGACAGCTACCTGTCCTGCTACCACAGTGCTTGCCACAAACCTTCCTAATGTAAAACAACTGGTCTGAAGGCCAAGTGCTTAATCCAAAAGACGTAGAATGATAGCTACACTTTAATCAAGTTACAACCAAGCAGTAATAACTACAATTTTAATACTTTATGTATAGAATGTGTACCATATATTGCTGACATACTCTGCTGATATCCTGTTTGTGTACTTTTCCAGGGAGATATGGGTCCAAAAAGGAACCCTGCCTACTCTGCTGCAGAGGACGAAGTGATCCACCAGAGCCTGGTGCGTGATTATGACATCCTGTTTTCACGCACCACCCAGAATCAGCAGGAGAGGTCTGCAATGTGGCAAAACCTTGTCAGCAGGATAAATGATGTTGGCATGCATGATAGGACATATGAGCAGGTGAGACATCACTGCAGTGATTTGATTAGAAATGTCCGCCAGCGTGCTGCAGATATCCGCAGGCAACAGGTTGCCACAGGTGGGGGGGTGGCCACACCCCCACCCTCACCAGACAGAAGGGGCTACTGCTAAGAGTCGTGGATCCAGCCCCAGAACAACAACAGCATCAGACTTGCATAATGATGGAGGTTGGATCCACACAGCAGCAAGACACTGAGCGTGCAGGTAAGATGCCATATGTACATATGACTGTTCTGTACACTGTTACTTCATGCATGCATAAGGTGTGCACGTGGTATGTATCTGTCATCATGATATGTAATTGTGCATGTGTGATACTGACATTATGAGCAACTGATGTGTATAAGGGAACTGGTGTACTACTGTACTGTATCATATGCAAAAAAAAATGGCACACTTGTGCCCACTGACATTACTTTCTTCATATTTCCAGGTCCCTTCCATCTAGCAACGAGGCAGGCCATACATGCTGGTGAGTGTGTTTATCATTACCTGAGAAACAATTTATAATACTAGTAAGAGTAGTGTATCTCTGTAGTATACATGCTGGTGAGTGTGTTTAATAATATCTGCAACACTCACGTTAATACTAGTAAGAGTAGTATAACTCAGTACTGATGTGTGTGTGTGTACTGTGGTGTGTGCATGTGTGCCTGTGCCCATGTGTGCATGTGTGTGTGTGTCCATGAGTGCATGTGTCCATTTCTGAATGTGTGCATTTGTATTGAAGTACATCACCGTAACATATGTGTTGAGACTGTAACCTGTGTTCCCCGTTTCCCTCCCGTAGGTTCTGGTGCTGCTCTGGTGACCTGCAGCAGGGAACCTGAATCTTGTGCCCCAGGTACTGATGATGATGAAATGTCTATAATCGTGCAGGAAGGTGGGTCTGGGTCCACCATTGGTCAGCCAATTGACAGTACACAGCTGTCAACCCCTTCAATGCGCACAGTCATCCTGCCGTTACATCCTTTGTCACCATTGTCCCTAGGCGATGGACAGTCTGCACTGGGCATAGATCAGGGTAATGTGGTACCTGTGGTACATGCATCCCCACAAAGCAGCCATGAGCAGGGTCCTCCAATGGTACCACGCAGACAGTCGCCCATGGGTTCTCGTGGGGGCATCCGTGGCCGTACTGCCTCTGGCCGACGTGCCCAAGGAGGTATGTCAACCTCCACTATGTTTTGGACTGTTATGCAGGCACAGGCGCGTATGGAAAGGTACACCAGACAGGGTCTGAGGGAGCTGAGAGCATGTCACACAGCCATGACAGATGGCATGCGTTACATTGCGAATGCTATTTGTAATTTCACAGATGTCATTGACAGACGTTGTGGGGACATACAACAGCTGCTCCACAACCAGATGTCCATGGGCCAGGGCGATGGTGTGAGTTTGTGGCGTTGACGTGGCCGTATGCCGGCAACAGCACCAGCTGGCAGTCGCCGCGGACGACAACAGGCCCACTCATGTACCTCAAGTGCCAGCAGCAGCCCCAGCAATGCTGGGTCAGTGCTGTCATCAGGACGCCCCAGGAGACCACGTGCACGTGGCTCTGAACAGTCCCAACAGGGAACTGTGTCCAGTCAACACACCCCCGCTTCCGATGACAGTACCCAGTCTGGGTTAGTACCGGATACGGTCCGTAGCACCCATGCCAGGCACAGGTACCGTGTCCGTGCCCACAGACACTGATCTGGATGACCCGACAGGTGCAGTCTGTAGCTGTCCACAAAACCCTGTACATGGCAGCCATTATGTGGGACTGTATGCATGCTTACACACATGCAGATATTTAACACCTAGGGCAAACACATACACACACACACTGCACCAACACTGGTCCACCCTGTACTGCTGCCCCTCACAAACATACATACACACACATGTCAATTGGTGTTACCAGTGGCTGGCTTGGGCATACCTAACCCACACCCTGTGCATATGATGACACTGTGCCACCTCCTGCATACTACAACATCAGTGCAGGAAAAGGTAAACAAGTTACTGATGCACAGGGTGACTACATAGATGTGTATAAGTAGTAACATGTTGGTAATTGTTCACTGTTCCACTATGATTGTGTGATTGTGTGTATATCCCAGCATTCCTGCTGCAGATGCTTCCTGGAATGTTATCTGCACCCATACTACTTAACAAAGTGTACCAGCTGCACACCATCACATGCTACCATTGACTATGGGAATGTGCATCATGTGCTGTATTGTAGATTCAGCTATATGTATCTGTTCTGTCACACATGCATTTACACACACCCTGCTACCCCCACACATGCACATGCTCACCTGCCATTTCCATTATTTATTACCCTACATGAGTAGCTGTCAAAACATGACAGGTACACATTTGAAAAGTGCACTATTTGGATTACTACCGCTGTCCTCTTCTCTACCTGTATTCACAGGGTTCAGGCAACCTCATTAGTTTAAAAGTGTAATGTGCATCAGGTACTGTGGTTCCCTGATTGCCACATCCAACATCTTTTCCATATGGAAATGCACACACAGAAATATCCCACATCCGCACACTTGCCACATTCAGGTTTCAAAACACTATCTAGGTATATTCTGGTACATGTGCGTGTTACAGTAGCATGTAGCACTATACTGAGTACTGGCTGTTGTCTGTTGTCATGTTGTGTGTATAGGGTGCTGTCAACATCACCGATTGTTAAGGGAAATATGCACCCTGCAGTGCGTATCCCCATTTGGCAAAAGCCACATCCCACCCCCAGCATTGTGCACACACACTAACCCCACTCACACTAAAACACATACTTTCCATTTGCAAGATTCAAACCCCTACCTAACTGTGTTATGACACTAGAGACAGACACATTAGCAGAGTGCGCTATTTGCATTAGTGGGAGAAATCCTTTCTAATGCTGTACTTAGAGGGTGCTAACATCATCTGTGTTTAGGAAGAGGGATGTGCACCCTGTAGTGTGTTCTCCCAGTTGGCAAAAGGCACTTTTCCCTCCCAGCATTATGCACACAGACAAACCCCACTCACACTAACTCACATACATTCCCTTTGCAGGATTCAAACCCCTACCCAACTATGTTATGACACTGGAGAAAGACGCATTAGCAGAGCGCGCTATACGAATTACTGGAGAGCTTTAATTCAGGTAATATAGTTATAGAGTGCTGACATCATCAGTGTTTCAAAAGGGGAATCTGCATCATGTAGTGTACTGTCACAGTTGCTAATAGGGGCATTTCCCACACACACATAGATGTGTTTGAGGTTTGCATATGTGGGGGATCCAGTACTCCAGTGTGATTAATATATGGTTCGATTGCAACAATGAGGGATATACTTCAAGTGGTGAGCATTTTGTACTCATGTTTGTGATGATCAGGTCTAGTATATTTTCCCCTCTTGTGGGAATGTTGACTACCTGTTCCATAGCTAAAGAGTTTCTGAACTATGGGAACCCTAGAGCTTGGGTATTGTGGCTTGAGTAATGTTCACAGTCTATGTTTGGGTAGTTGACGTCACCCAGTATGATGGTGTTTGCAGAGAAAGCTGTGTGGGATTCCTGAGTTTGAGAGGGTGATGTAAGAGCTCCTCTGTGTCTCTTTCCATGTGTTCCAGGGAGGTACGTCTCAGGTTGTTCACACCAGCATGGACAATGACTGCCTCATACTTATGCTTGCTGTGGAGTGACCTGAGTGCTTGTGTTATGTGGCACATTCTATCACCCGCTCACCTGCTCAGTCTGGAGGGAGGGACATCAGTGTGTCTGACTATGGCATCACCTATTATAGGTGTGTCACACATTGTGTTTGGCCTTATGGGCTGTGCCTGTTAAGAACACTGACTTTGTGAGGTCTGTGTTGCTTGAGATATGTGTTCATGTGGGATGCAGCGTGTCTGGCCATGTCATTTCTGTCCGTGGTCTGGTAAGTATCACCTTTGGTGACATAGGTATTCATATGTCAGCTGGTGAGCATTTGCAGTGTTACCTACTGAAAGAGGTACAGCTTGTTTGTTGTACAATGGACTACATGCAGCCCTGCTTACAGTAGCTATGTTTGCATGCATGTTTCCTTGCAGTTACCCTGGAATACTGATCCGACCTGCCCTGCAGAGTTACACAGCTTCTGTGGACTCCTAGTGACATCTGCATAGCTTACTATATGTATGTTCATGTCTCACTACACAGACTGTCACTGTTTCTCCTGTGCACATGTACGTTGCCTGTGACACTTTGCATATGACTTACCTGGCATCTGTCCACGTGAGCAGTCATATATGCCACTGCAGGACTCTAAACCTGATGATGCACACACTCAAAACATTCCTCAGCATGGAGAACATCACTATCTGTGCAGTAACAGATACCGGATTCAGGGCTACCAACAGCACTCCAGCACTACCAAGTTATACCTCATACCATGCTTTTCAGGCACAAAACTTGCACAAAACCACAAAAGGAGGGGGTGTATTGATATTCATCCAAGATACCCACACCTCCAGGTTGGTGGCAAAGCACCAAACATCAGAGACTATCCATATGCAAGTAACAATGGGTAAAACTGCCTTCCAGGTTATAGCCTGCTACAGACCACCCTCACAAACACAAGAACCGCACTTGGCCTTCCTGAAAACAGTTGGAAATATGTAGGTCTGTCCATACACCATTATATTGGGTGGGTTAAACTACCCAAACATAGACTGGGAGCATGACTGTAGCTCCAACACCCTAGCCCACAGATTACTAGAATTTATATACCAATATGCTATGGAACCACTTGTTACCACTCACACAAGAGGGGAAAACATACTGAACCTGATCATCACCAACATGGGGACTCGATGCTCCAGACCAGAAGTGTATCTCTCACTGGTAAGATCATACCATAAACTAATCTCACTGGATATTCACATCCCAAGGCCACCCCCTGCACAGAAGAATACAGTCAACAACTCATGTCAAGCATGTTCACACTCCTCATAAATGATGTGGAAACCTTCAAAGCCCCCAGGCCTGTTGAAAATATGGACCAGACTGCAGATACCTGTATAAAGGCATTCTATGGACACATTCAGGAATGCATGGATCATGCAATCCCAAATAAAAGCAAGACCCAATCCTCCAAAGGCAGACGTCCTGTGTGCTGGACACCAGCCATAAACAAACTATACAATAGAAGGATGAAGCTACTACATGATACAACAAACTCCCAAAATGTGAAGGAATCACTGATGAGTATTAGAAGAAAACTACAGGCACTCATTGTCTAAGGCCATCTTTCAGAGAAGATTCCACAAGACACTGAGGATAATCACAAGGCTTTCTGTAGTTATGTTAGGAACCTGGGTGGTAATTCCCAGATATGCTCAGAGGTAGTCCAAGATGTCACAAGAAATACCAAACACACAGACATTGCCAACATCCTAGTGGACAGGTTCACTGTTACCTTCTCCCCCCCTCCACACCAAAAGGGCAATTATTTCTCCCAGCAGAGTGCTGCCCCCCCTGACATCTCAGATGCTCAGGTAAGAGCTGCCCTCTCCAAAGCAATAAACACCGCATCAATGGGACCAGACAGTGTCCCAGGCTGTGTCCTACATGAACCCTAAGAAGAGCTACACCCAGACATAACACTACTGTTCAATCCCAGCCTTACTACACGATATGTGGCCAAAGAGTAGCGTACAGCAACAGTGGTCCCTCTACATTTAGGTGGTGCCTTAACGGGTGCCTTAACGGATCCTGGACACTATCGCCCCATACGTCTGAATAGCTTGGTCTACAAAGCTATGGCAAGGATCATCATGAACCTCAAATATAGATATTGGGGACCTACAGACACTTCATCATACACAGTTTGGTTTTGTTAATGGCAGATCCTGCCTCTCAAACCTGTTTGATTTCTTTGAAACAGTCACCAAGGCCACTGTCAAGGGGAAGGTGGTCTACACAGCCTACCTGGACCTTGCATAAGCCTTTGATACAATACCCCACTTGTGCATTCTAGGGAAGCTCACCAGTGTACATATTAACCCCTATGTCACTATGGATATTGCACAGTGGCTCAAGGGCAGAACACACATGGTTAGAATTGCTGGAGCCATGTCAGCCTCAAAACCAGTTACAAGTGGTGTCCCACAAGGCTCAGCCCTGGGATCTGTCTTGTTCAGTATATATTTATCAGAGGTACAGGCCAACATGGAAGTACTGTGGCTGAGCAAGTCGCAGATGACTGCAAACCGGACGCCATAATCAACTCTCCAGCCAACACACGCATCCTCCAAAAGGGCCTCTTAGAAACACACGACTTGTGCCACAGCCATGGCCTCAAGCTGAATGCCAAAAAGTGTATAGTCATCCCCTTTGTCAAAAACAAAGTGACCACAAAGTACCACATATTTGTTAATCCATTAAGTGCAGACGAAGGAATTATGGACCTTGGGGTACACAAGTTGATAGTATTCTCTCATTTGACAACAACATGGCCAAAGTGGTTAGGAAAACATTTTAGATAGGCCACATCATCATGAAGGGATTCACATGTAGATCAGGGGAGGACATTGTGCCTCTTTACTCATCCCTCATCATGCCCATAATTGACTACAATGCCCCTGTCGGCATGCACCTTACCAGACACCTGCAGCAACTGGAAAGACCACAAAAGTACCTCAACAAGAGGATCAAAGGGCTCAAACAGATGCCACATACTGACTGGTTAAAGAAACAGCAGCTCTTCTCAGTGGCATACTGCCTCTTCATAGGCAATCTGTGCCTGACATATAAATCCATGTCAAACTCTGACGTAATGGTCATGCTGCACCTCAGAATATCCAGATCCCATCAGGCTACACGCTGGAAAGACTTGAACCTCAGGAGTGATATACATAGGACATGCTGGAGGGACACATTCATAACTCAGAGGCTCCCTTCACTCTGGAATATTATCCCAATAGAGTTTAGGCAGAGTCACTCAGTGACCGTCTTCAGGAGTGATATTAATGACTGGATGGGACATTGTAGGTTTACCCTGGGTATCACTTATGTGTCACTGTTAGACAGAGGCACAGTATACTAACCTTGGAAAAGGGCATAGCAAGATAGATTTACAATGCATGGTGAAAGCCACACACATTCTGGCTACGTTTATAAATGCCCTAGGGCAGATAGCCTAGTATGAACCTATGTATCTTGTTCACCATTGGCCCTATGTGCTGTTAATCACCAATGCAATCTCAATACTGTGGTAGCATGTGCAAAGGTCAGTTGTCAGTCACCTCTATGGTACAGTTGTGGAATATGTGAGTCATGTAGTAATGTCACAGCTGCCACATGTACACAGTCAACCCTATCCCCTACCCATGCATGTACAACACATGTATGAGATGGAAACACATGGCCAAACTGTGGACTAAGCACTCTGAACCCAGTACTGGCATAACCTGTCAGGTGGCATGAAATACTACAGTGACTGCAATACCAGTCTGATGTGGACCTACACTGACAGCAATACAAGCACGGAAACACACCGGGCCATTCGTGGAGCCTAAGAATAGCATCCTGCCTGAGTGGCAGACACCTCTGCAGCTGGCACACAGGCATACGTTAGGCCTGAACACAGCACGCATAACACATAGCACACAAATCCTGTGTGCCAAACAAGCACAGTCTGTACAGCTATACAACACTACTGCTGCAGTTGTGTTAGGTACTTTTATTGTCCAGTACAGTGAGGTCATGTTCACCAGGCTGGACAAGGTGAAGGTCACAGTGATATGCTCATGGGGCACTATGGTCCACCACATAACACAAGCATACAGGTCAGTCAGATGCATGGACACATATGACTCAGTCATTGTCCATGCCACTACAGCTGATGTGTGATGTCCCTCACTGGGATACATGATAGGGAACATGGAAGGGCTCACTGAGCAAGTGGCACAGGCTGGTAGAACCCTGACCTTGGTTGGCATCATACCCTCACCAGGAATGCTGACATATTACTGAATGCTAATGAATTACTGTAGCTACAACACCCTAGCTGAAAGGTTCTTAGCATGCGGTCACTGCATTGCTATGGAACAACTTCTTACCACTCCCACAACAGGTGAAAACATGCAGCACCTGTTCATCAACAACATGTAGACTATATGCCCCAGACCAGGTGTGTATCCCTCACTACTAGGTTGATAGCATCTACATCTCACACTGTATATACACATCCCACATGCAGCACCTGCACAGAAGACCACAGTCATAATGTTACCCAGTGCAAATACCATGTATTCACATGTGGCAGGCATCACACATGGTAACTATTGAAGGTCACAGGTACATATGTGTATTTGGCACACACATACATCATGTGTGCATTGCCATAACTGGTTTAATAGATGTCATGCATAATTGTGAGAAACAACCCGCACACATGGGCATTCTGTGTGAGCAAAACACACGTGACATGTCTGGAATCAAAAGCCATAAATAATTGTGATATCGTTTAGAAAGGGGTATGTGCATCCTGTAGTGTGCTTTTCCCAGTTGCCAAAAGGGATGTTTCTTTCACACACACTTACCCCCCTTCACACACACTTGCCACTTGCTGGATTCAAACCCCTACCTAACTATGTTATGACACTAGAGACAGACGCATTAGGAGAGCGCGCTATTCGCATTACTGGGAGATTTCATTTCTCCTGATATACTTATAGGGTGCTGACATCATCGGTGTTTAGAAAGGGGAATGGGCATCCTGTGGTGTGTTTTCACAGTTGCCAAAAGGGATGTTCCTTTCATACACACACACTTACCCCCCTTCACACACACTTGCCACTTGCTGGATTCAAACCCCTACCTAACTATGTTATGACACTAGAGATGGATGCATTAGCAGAGCGCGCTAATCGGATTACTGGGAGATTTCTTTTCTCCTGATTTACTTATAGGGTGCTGACATCATCAGTGTTTAGAAAGGGGAATGAGCATCCTGTGGTGCGTTTTCCCAGTTGCTAAGAGGAACATTTCCCTCACACAGACTTGCACACAGACCAACCACAATCACCCACACACACACACTCTGGATAAGCTGTCATTCCCTAGGGCAAACAGCCTACTGTTGACCTCTACACCCATATGTTTAACTGTCAGATGCACATTATTTGGTGCTGATAGCAGTGTTTGCATGTCTTTATTGCCATAACAGTTCCTGTTTGTATGAACAACTTGTGTATCTGTGGACACTGTTTGCATATGGGGGAAATCCACTATATCATGTATGTCTCTGTAGTCATTTAAGTGTGAGCACTGGTCAGATTGCTATAATGTTGTTGGTTACTGGAATAACACGTACATATACCAGATATATGTGGCAAATTGCTAAACTGATATTTGAACTAAGTGTGTGAGCATGCCCAGTTCAGCCTTCCCATGGCATGTTGTGTGAAAGATGTCTCATTTATCAAAGTGTGTGAGCATGCCCAGTGTGAGCTTTCCATATGTTTAACTCTGCAGCCCATCACATTTGTGGATGAGTGTGAACTTCAACAAATATCTCCAGTTTATGGTTGTGTGTTCTGTGCTATGTTAAGTTACTGTCCAAATGCTTTTTGTGTGAACACAACAGGGATTATACTGTGCCTGCAGGTTTTGCATGGGATACTTTGCATACAATTGTCAACATCCATTCATACTGACCTAACACTGTAGTACTGTATAGTGTAGTGGTTCAGTACTTTCACTGTGGTGGGCAGTATCCTGGGCTTTAGTCCTATCACTGCTTTACATTTCCATAGTGAGCACAACAGCCTGGTTAGGGTCCAGTTGTGCACATCTGCACAAAGGCGGTGCCTCTACAGACCCTGGTAATTACCGCCCCATAAGCTTAACAAGTCTAGTCTGCAAAGCTATGGAGAGGATCATAATGGAGCTCATAAACAAAGATATAGGGGACATGCAGACATTGGACCCATCCCAGTTTGGCCTTGTCAAGGGCAGATCATGCCTTTTGAACTTGGTCGACTTCTTCAAAACAGTCACTAAGGCCATTGATGAGGGAAAGGCAGTCCATACAGCCTAACTTGACCTTGCAAAGGCTTTCGACACAATACCCCACTCGGATATTGTAGAAAAACCTACCAACTTAAATGTAAACCCATATGTCACAACATGGGTTGCAAACTGGCTTAAGGACAGGACCCACAGGGTTAGAGTTGCTGGCGCTATGTCAGACTCCAAGCCGGTCACAAGTGGTGTCCCACAGGGCTCAGTCCTTGGCCCCCTATTGTTCGGCATCGACTTCTCAGAAGTACAGGCCAACATGGAAGGACTTTGGCTGACAAAGTTTGCAGATGACTGCAAACTGGGTGCCATAGTGGACAGTGCATCAGACATGGCTATCCTTCAGAAGGGACTCACGGAAACTGATAGACGGTGCCAGAGCCATGGCCTGAATTTAAATGCCAAAATATGTATAGTCATACCCTTTGGGAAAAGCAAGGTAACCCCAAGCTACCATATAGGTGGCAATCCTCTAAGCACAGAGGAGGTTATCATGGACCTGGGGACCCAGGTTGACAGTGGCCTTTCTTCTGACACTCACATTGCTAAAGTGGTTAGAAAGACCTTCTACATTGCCCACCTGATCATGAAGGGATTCACATCCAGATCTAGTGAGGTCATTGTTCCCCTGTACTCTTCACTTGTCAGACCAATGATAGAGTACAATGCCCCATTCGGGATGTATCTCACCCGACATCTGCAGCAATTGGAGAGACCCAAAAAGTCCCCCACCAAAAGGATAAAGGGACTCCAACATCTGTCATATGCTGCCAGATTGAAGACACTCCAGCTCTATTCAGTCACATACCGTCTGCTCAGAGGTGACATGTGCCTGACATGCAAGGCCATGTCCAACCAGGAATTAATGGACATGCTCCACCTCAAAATCTCCAAATCCACCAGAACCACTAGGGCAAGTGACTTAAACCTTAGCAGGGATATAAGTAGGACATGTTGGAGGGATAGATTTATCACTCAGAGACTCCCTATGCTGTGGAATACAATCCTGGTCCATGTGAGGCAGAGCACCTCGCTGGCTCTGTTCAAGAGGAATCTTGACCTGTGGATGGGAGATCATAGGTTTACCCCGGGAATCGTCTCTGTGTCACTGCTGGACAGAGGCACAACAAACTAATGGGCACAGTATTGTTTCCATATAAGGGGTGGCGTAAGCCACAAAACTCTGGGCTAGGCTTATAACTGCCTTAGGGCAGATAGCCTAGTATAAACCTATGAACCTATCTGACCATGTTGCATTATGTTCAGATATGAACTACTTACAACAGCCTCATCCAACATCAGTAGTGTATTCCACAACATAGGTGTACATTGGCAAACACTACCGATGTGCCCTAGGCCATTTCTAATGCTAGTCAGAGAGTGTGTTTGTCCTTCGACACATTGTAAGTGTAGTTTGCCATGACATATGTCTTGTTTAGTATACTGTGCCTCTGTCTACCTGTGACATAACATTGATACCCAGGGTAAACCTACCATCTCCCATCCACTCATTAAAATTCCTGTTGAGGAGAATCAACGAGTGACTCTATGGATAACCTGTACTGGTAGTTTACTCATGCCTGGGGGTGGCTTCTGTGTTATGGATAATGCAGTACAGCTTGTCCTATGTATGTCAGTGCTGGGGTTCAGGTCCCTCATGTGCATAGCTCACTGCCATTCACATTTTACAAGGTGCAGCATGTTCATTGATTCCAGCTTGGACATGGCTTTCTACATCATGCACAGCTTGCGTCTGGGTGGCCAGCATGGCAGTGTGTGGAGTTGCACTCTGTTTAATCAGGCAACACATTACATCTGTTCAAGCTCTTTGATACTCCTGGTGAGGTACTGTTGTGGACTTTACAGTTGATGGAGGTGTCTGCTGAGGTACACCCCACAGGGGCTGTTGTGGTCAATTGTAACGCTGATGAAGGATAACTTCAGAACCACATTGACCTCCCCTTATCTAGATGTCATAACCTTCATGATTAGGTTGGTATACGGATTGTTTCTGTTAACACTACAGCCACATGTTTGTCCAATGCAGGATATCTATCACCTTGTGTACCCAGGTCTGTCATTACATGTTAAGTATGTAATGGGTTAACACCTATGTGGTAATTGGTGGTCACTTACTGTATATCCACAGAGGTTGACTATACAGTTTTCTCCATTTAACATGCTGACATGGCTATGGCACCGGTTGTCTGTTTCTATGTGGCCCTTTTGTGGGATGCTTGTGTCAGCTGTAGTGTCAGATATGTTAGGCGGTTTGTAGTCCTCTGCAAACATGTTCAGGCACAGTCCTTACATGTTGGCCTGTACCTATGGGGCATATATACCAGACGGGGAAGGTCCCAGGACCAAGCTTTGTAGGATACCTGTTATATGTGGTTTGTAGTCTGACATGGCTGCAGCATGTCTGACCATGTCAGTTCTGTCGTTGGTCTGGTTTGCAACCCCTCTAGTGACATTGGGGTGTATATATAAGCTGGTGAGCATATCTATATTGAACACGTAGGGTATCGTATGGAAGGCCTTTGCAAAGTCCAGCTACACTGTGTGGACCACATTGCCCTCATCAGTGACCTCAATTACTGTTTCAACTGAGTCACACATGTTTAGGGGCGGGGTCTGCACTTAATAAACCCACACTGGGTAGGGTCGGGTGTCAATAGATCCCCAATATCGTTATGTCTGCGGTACATGCTGATCCTTTCCATAGCTGTGCAGACCAAGCTTCTCAGGATTCTGTGGTGGTTGTTTTTAGTATCCATTCAGGCGACACCTTTCTTGAGAACAACCACTACTGTTGTACACTGCTCTTTGGGTACATATCCTGTGGTAAGGCTGACAATGTCAGAGAGGCAGCAGTCTGCTGGGAAAGATATTTTGCATTATGAGGGGGGGGGGGTTTGCACTGCACCTGCAGGATGTATGTTGGCAATATGTGTGTGTGTTTGGTATGTTGTTTGTAATATTTGTGTGATCCAGAGCATATCTGGGAATTCACAACACGCTTACTGCCATCAGTTGCAGCAGCCTTGGGGTTATCCTTAGTGTCCTGTACAGTTTGTATCATAATAGGTTCATACTAGGCTATCCACCCTAGGGCATTTGTAAGCCTAGCCACAGTGTGTGTGGCTTTTGCCACCCCTTGCTATGTGAATATTATGGCCATTTATGATTTACTTAGCTGTGCCTCTGTCTGGACATGACACAGTAAAGACCCCCAGTGTACATCTACAATTATCCATCCATTTTGCTAACTTCCTGTTGAAGAGTGTCAGTGAGGGGCTCTGCCTAACATGTAGTGGTATTCTGTTCCAGGGTGTGGAGAGACTCAGGGTTAGGTATCTGTCCCTCCAGCACATCCTATTTGATTATGTGTTAAGGGTGACATCTCTGACTCGCACAGCTCCGATGGCTTTGAGTTTTCTGGGGTGGAGCATGTCCATTACTTCTGTGTTGGACATGGACTTGTACAACAGACATACAATGCCTCTGTGTAGGCAGTACGTGACTGCATTCAGCTGTGGTGTCTACAGCCAGGCAGCATATGAGATATATTTGAGACCCTTTCTGACTCTTGCTGAGGTACCTTTGAGGTCTTTCTAACTGCTGCAGGTGCCAGGTAATGTACATCCCAAATGAGGCATTGTATTACAATATGGTCTGATAGGAGAACAGTATAGGGGCACAATGACCTTTGTTGACGTAGATGTGAATCTTTTCATGATACAGTGTCCAATATAGACAGTCTTCCTAGACAAATTGGCGATGTGACTGTCACATAACAGGTAACTGTCCACTTGTGTCACTAGGTCCCTGGTTACTCCTTCCACACATAATGGTTTACCACCTATGTGGTAATTTGTGTGTACCTTGTTTTGTATTTGGTGGTACATTCATACTATCCACTGTCTTCAGGACAGTGGGGTGGGGTTCCTGTGTGTGAGAGTGTGGTCTACAGCAGTCTTGCCTATGGTTAGTTGCACATGGGTGGACTGCAATGACATAAGCATTGTCAGTTAACTGGACGTATGGGTGTCTGTGCTGAATATGGATACTCACCCTCCTTTTATGTTTTGTTACAGGTTTTGTGGCCATAACACATGATATGTGGTATTACCTGGTAGTGCTGGTGTGCTGTCACGAGGCTTGCAGCAGGTTTCTATCACTGGACAGACATCAATGTTCTCCATACTGGGGAGGGCCTCAGGAGCATGCATATTGAGGTTTACACATCTGGCATTGATCAGCATTACCCTTCTGTTTCTTTCCAGTTTTGTTTTCTATGGTGGTGGGTTGGTCTTTTCGGCCTTGCCTACGAAAGGATCTCTGTAGGTTGCAAAAGCCTTAGGCAATATCCAGATGCTCATGGGTAACAGGTGCAAGCCATCCCTGGAACAGCAGCATGTCTCACTATGGAGTCACCTATTACAACTGTATCAGGCATGTTGTTTCTCCTTCTGTCCTGTGACTGTTTGGCACACCAGCTTTGTGTACTATGTGTTACATGTGCTATGTCTGGAGGTTGTTTTATTGGGTGTCTGCTTTGGAGGTTTGTGTTGGTGTTGTGTGTTTGTAATTAGGGCCTCTGGGAATGTTTTTGTGTTTATGTGTTTGGTTTACAGTCGTTGTAGGTCTATGTGGGACTGGGTTTGTGGTGTATGTGGTTACCTTGTCCTCCTGACTAGTTTTGACAGTACTGATTTGGGGGTGCTCAGGCTCCGGTTTGGCTACCTGGTTGCGTCTATCACATACATTTGTATTTATTGGGGTGAGTTGTTGTTTTGTGTGTGTACTTGGGACAGGTGTCACATTGCCACTGGATTCACAGATTCTACTTGTTTTGCCTGGCCTTAGTGGATTGTATGTGTGGACACATTTTATTGCCATACTAGTGATCACTGATTACTTCACTTTTTATGTTTGATCTATCATGTGGTAGCTTCCTCATTCTCTTCAATGGTTTAGTAATTGCTGGAGTCCAGCATGCCAGATGCCTGGGTGTATGGCATTGTGTCTTGTTGTTTGTGATTGCAGACTCCAAGCACTCTTGGCTGTGTTCATGGTATGCCTGTATAACATGTTCTGCAGTGTGTCCCATATTCTGGACCTGCACAGGGCTTTTCATGGATTCCACATTGGTATGTAGGGGTGCAAGCTATGCTTTATACAAGTGTTTCACTGTGGTAATCTGGCCAGGGGGTCGGGATGTGTAACTACAGTGTGATTACTCTATGGTCTGGTCTTACCAGTGAGGGATACACTTCTCATCTTGACATCCAGTACACATATTTCTGATTATCACATCCAGTATGCTTACCCCTCTTGTGGAAGTGTTACATTTTGCATGTCCATTTTGTTTGATGGATTCTGGGAAATTGTCTACACTTGTGTCAGTGCTAGTATAATACAAAGAGTATAGTGACAAACATCTCAAAAGCTGACTTCACACTTCCTCAGACTGAGATGGTATCCTTTAAACCCACTGGGCCAGTGGAAACCACAACACACAATGGTGACTCCTTCACAGACGCTTTCTACGGACATCTCCGAGAAAGCATGGACCATGCAATCACAAATAAAAACAAGACCCTCTCCACCAAGGGAAAGTGGCCTGTCTGGTGGACCCCAGCCATAAACAAACTGTATAACAGATGAAGGATACTAATGCAAGACAGAGCTACATCTCCTAAAGGGAAGGCAGCTATGTTCAGCACTAGTAAAAAGCTACATTCTGTCATAAAGACATCCAAGGTCAACTTGGAGACATAAATCACCAAAGACAATGAAGATAACCACACTGCCTTCTTCAGTTATGTCAGAAACCTGGGTGGGAACCCTCAGATATGCTCAGAGTTGGTACACAACAAAATATATTTCAGTGACCTGACAGATATTGGCAACATTCTGGCAGACAGGTTCAGTGCAATTTTCCCCCTCCCTCACCCCCAAAAGAAGATAGTTATCACAGCTGAATGTAACCTCACTGTCATCTCAGATGTCCATGTGAGAGTCGCACTCAGCAAAGACAAGAACACAGCATCAATGGGACCTGATGGTATCCCCAGTTGCATGCTATGTGAACTCCAGAAGGAGCTAAACCAGTATATACAAATGCTATTTAACCTTAGCCTTGCTACAGGATATGTACCTGAACACTGGCGTACAGCAACAGTGGTCCCACTCCACAAAGGAGATGCCTCCACAGACCCTGGCAACTACCACCACACAAGCTTAACCAGCCTTGTCTGCAAAGCTATGGAAAGAGTCATTATGGAGCTCTTAAACAGAGACATTGGTGACCTACAGACCCTTGATCCCACCCAGTTCAGCTTTGTACAGGGCAGATCCTGCCTTTTGCACCTAGTTGACTATTTTGAAACTGTCAGTAAGGCCATTGATGAGGGCTACGCGGACCACACAGCCTACCTGCACTTGGCTAAGGCCTTTGACACAATACCCCACTCAGGCATCATAGACAAGCTCAACAGCTGAAATATAACACCATATGTCACAGGATAGGTTGCAAAATGGCTAAGAAACAGAACCCATAAAGTCGACATTGCAGGTGCCTTGTCAGATTCAAAGCCAGTCACAAGTGGTGTCCCACAAGGATCTGTCCTGGGACCCCTCTTATTTGGCATTTACTTTTCAGATGTGAAAGCAAACATAGGAGGGTTGTGGCTGACAAAGTTTGCAGATGACTGCAACCTAGGCACCATAGTGAATACATCAGCCGGCACACACATCCTACAGAATGCCATCACAAAGACAGATAGCTGGTGCCGGAATCATGGCCTGAAACTGAATGCAACTGATGTGTAGTCATCCCCTTTGGGAGGAACAAAGTACCCACAAATCAATACATAGACAGCAACCCAGTGAGCACAGAAAACAAATCAGTCACCTGGGGACACATGTAGATAGTGACGTCTCGTTTGACACCCATGTTGCCAAAGTGGTTAGAAAGACTTTCTATCTTGCCCACCTTATCATGAAGGGTTTTCCATCCAGATCAAAGGAGGTCATTGTACCACTATACTTCTCCCTTATCAGGCCCATGATTGAATACAAAGCCCCATTTGGTATGTACCTCACCCAGCACTTGCAACAGCTAGAGAGACCCCAAAAGTACCTTACCAAGAAGATCAGGGGTCTACAACACATGTCATATGCTTCCAGACTAAAGGAAATCCAGCTTTATTCAGTAGCATACCGCATACTTAAAGGTGACCTATGTCTGACATACAACACCATGTCCAATCAGGATTTGGTGGACATGCTCCACTGCAAGCAATCCAAATCCACCAGAACCATGAGAGCTAAAGATTTGAACCTCAGCACATACATGTATATGACATGCTGGAGGGACAGAGTCATAACTCAGAGGCTTCTCACACTCTAGCAAAGAATCCCAGTTCATGTTAGAGTCCCTCACTGACTCTCTTCAAGGGAAATCTGGACAACTGGATGTGAGATTGTAGGTTTACCCCAGGGGTCCTCCCTGTGTCACTACTAGACAGAGGCACAGTCAAGTTATTCGATTACGTAAGGGGGTCATAATGTGTCACTACTAAGTCAGAGGCACAATATTCGGAATCTATTCTGTACACTTATTACCACTATAAGGGGTGGCAATAGCCACATAACTATGGCTAGGCTTATAAATGCAGTAGGGCAGATAGCCTAGTAGTAAACTATGAAACTATGGTGTATGTGTAGGTATTTTCAGTCGAGCAATATAATGTGGTTTGGGGGGCTTGATATCTTCCTGTATTCCAACATAAGCCTGGTGTAGTTCCTGCTATTAGGACAGTGGTCTGCAGCAAGCTATGTAGTAGTAGGCAGTTTTAGCCATTGGTATTTGACCATGGCTAATCCATGCTGCTTCTTGTTGTGGTACCAACATGGGGGTGTGGTTATCCATGACACTTATTGCTAGTCACTCTCATTTTGTAGCTTGTTACATGTTTTTGCAGCTGTACATCACTGCATGGGGTGTGACCTGGTACCAACATGGGGGTGTGGTTATCCATGACACTTATTGCTAGTCACCCTCATTTTGTAGCTTGTTACATGTTTTTGCAGCTGTACATCACTGCATGGGGTGTGACCTGGTAGTGTTAGGGTGCTGATGTGGGCTTTGACCCAGTTTTCTATTACAGCACTGATATCTACATTCTCTATACTGTGTGCGTTTACACTGCACACATCTTGCTGTTTATACTTCTGGCATTGGGTAGCATTACATCTAGGTTCCTATCCCTTGTGGTACCTATGAAGGTGGGTTTGTGTTTTTGTGGTTTATGATTGGTGAGGGTGGATGTTAGTCAGGGTCCTCAGGTGTGCATATGGTACATGGTGTTACATTACTTAACACATGGCATTCATGCCTCAGGTGGTGCTGCAGGGCTGCCTCTGTCGGATGCACATACTACACTCCCTGTACATGTTTGGAAGCAGGTTGTGTCATGTTAGGCATCCCTGTTACTATATGAGTGAGTCGGAGGGGTATCAGTCCCAGTGTTCCTACTGAGCCAGTGTATGTGCTATGCTTTGCCTCTTTGCCAAGGCCAGGGCATACTGGGCACACCTCCTTCTGCCTACTGGGGCAAGGTCAAGTTGTTCCTCCTCCGAGTCACCCTCTGCCTGTGGTGGCCTTGGCAATGGTGGGGGTATGTTTGGCCCAGCCCTATGCTGGTCCTGCTGCAGCTGTTTCCGAAGGATCATATTATGTAGCATAGCACATATCATGATCATTTGGGTACATGTAGTTGGTGTGTACTGCAAGGCTCCACCAGATGTGTCCAGACACCGGAACCATGACTTGAGCAGCCCAAACACACGCTCTATGACATTACGTGTTTGTGCGTGTGCCTCATTATGGCGTTCTTGTTCAGGTGTGTGTGCATTTCTGATGGGTGTCATAGGCCACAGCTCAAGTGCATAACCTGCATCCCCCACTAGGTGTCCGTGTGGGAAGTCCCCACTGGCAAATGATTGGTACAGCTGCGTCAGATGCCAGATGTGGGAATCGTGGTAGCTCCCAGGGCAGCCAGCACACACATTCATTATTATGCCCTGGGCATCACACACGACCTGGCAGTTGATGGAGGGGAATCCCTTGCGGTTAATATAGGCTCTACCCCGCTCACCAGCTGGTGCTTTGATGCGTATGTGCATGCAGTCTATTGCACCCAGTAGCTCAGGATATCCCGCTATTTGCTGGAAGAGACGCATATTGCTGGCCACAACCTCACGGGCATTAGGGAAATATACATGATCGCTGACATGGCATCCAGGAACTGGTGCAGTACCCTGGAGGCCGATGCCTGTGATATCCCCATCATATCACCAGTTGGTCTCTGGAAGGTACCTGTTGCTAGTATTCTTAGGCCAACACATACCTTGGTTTCCACTGGGATGGGTTCCCCTCTGTTGGTTCTGTGTGTGAGACGTGGCCTGCACAGCTCAACAATTTGCTGCAGAAGGTCTCTGTCCACTCTGTAGCGCTCTATCTCCAGCTCATGTAACCCATGGTAGGTGACCGTGGGCCTGTATACTCTTCTCCTTCTCCTCACTCTGGGTTGTCTGTCAGCATCTGCATTGTCACCACCCTCAGCAATTCGCCTATGCCTGATTATAACAGCTATGGCAGCCCCTAGCATTTCTGCTTTGAGTTCAGCTTTTTTCAGTTTTCAATTCTGATAGCTTACTCCTTTCTTGCAGTATCTCTTGAGAGAAACACCCTGCACTGCTGTTTGCAGTGTTTTAAGTGCTGGGTTGGGCTTCTAGTCTGCCTGTGTAATTGCCTGCTTCCAATTGTTATCACCAATTAACTCCAGCAGTATCCTCTGGCAGCTTCCTTGTAATCTAGTTGTTTCCTTTTTCCTCTCGGTTTCCTCAGGGGGAGCAATGTGCACACCAGCTTAAGCACGCTCACAGTTGCTTACACGCGCGCACACATCCTTACACGGTGTGGACTTGGCTGATTCATGGTAAAACGCGCGCACACTGCCTTACTCACGTGCACGCCCACGCAAACCGTTGCAAACTGTTTGCAACACGCTCCCACATGTTGAACCTGTCTTACACGCGCGCGCATGCACGTATATCAAGAAAGTTTGAGTGTAGGGATAGTGTGCACCCTCTATTTCTTGACTTTTCTAGTGTTCTGTTGGGACACACCTCTCTCCCTGATGTCTGTCTGTCATCTGTCACGTTACACTGCCCTCCAATGTGATACATTTATTTCCATCATTCTCCCCCGTGATGTCACCTACCTCTTACTCTATTCCTCCCCCTTCTGCAACTCTTACACTACTCAGACAGTGCTCATTACCTATGTGGCAGTGCGATTCAGTATTGTAACCCTCATTTACATAGGATTGCCTAGTAATGCTTAGTTACATCTCTTACATGGAGCTTCCCCCCCTTGGCAACCACTACATGGTGGCCATATTGTTTTTGGTCTGCTAGTCCCTGCATTGTCATTCCATGTAATACATAAAACCCACAATTGTGGGCTTATAAGCTTCAGTTTTTACTTTTAAGCAGCGCACCCCGTTTGCGCTGGTGTGCGCTGCAGTTAATCAAAATCCCCCGAAAAAAAAAAAGTTATTTTAAATAATTTTGCAACACTTTTTAATGCCAATGGCCACATATTTGGCCATTGGCATGCTAGATAACACATATGCACCCTTTATTTGGAGCTGACATAGCTCCGTTGTCAATTTTGCAGAAATGTACTCAGTTGTCAGCTGAGTACATTTCTGCAACTTCGCGTCCGTTACACGGACTGCTTTGGGCTTCCTGGATCGCTCAAATACCTCATTTGCATATCTTTCAGCTGCAAATGAGGTATTGAGCATTTCAACGCCCAGTCCGTGTAAGAGACTTTTAGCTGTCTCTTACACAGAGGTTTGGACTGTTCCTGGATCGGGAGGCTTACACGGAGGCTTACACTACTCAAACTCCGTGTAAGCCTTCGTGAATCCTGCCCTATGTCTATATATCCCAAGCATGAATTTACAGCCTCCTATCCAATTATCAGGTCTAGTTTTGAAAGCAGATATAGAGTTATTACACTGGCTGCCATAAAAAGGGAATTTATTCTAAAGGCAGTGAATGTTCTGGCTTATGAGTTGTTCATCAAAGCAGAGGTTGTTGATCTTGCTGTGAAGGTTGTCATCTTTCATACAAGAGTTACAAAGACTGATGGCTGTTTGGAGGTGGAGGAGTTTAAAAAAGGGTAGAGACTTTCAGTGCTTGAAAGGCTAAAATAAGATTGTTCCTCAGCAGTCTATATAAGACAATAGAGAAATAGCTTTATTTAGTCTTTTAGGGTAGCTTACATTATGTAGTGCAGAATTTTTTTTAAAACAGTTTTATTAAATCATCACATTTTAAGCTGCAACAGTAATTTACATACATTGTCAGAAAAAGAAGCAAACCATAATAGTTTCTATTGTTATTGTACTGTAATATGCATATTTGTTCGCTTTTTAACAAGTTTCTTTTACTTCAGCATTATAAAAGTTGCTCAATTCCTGCCTTCCCTTAAGCCTCAGTCCTCCTCCTGATCATCACTTTGTAAGCATTTGTTTTCGCAATTTCCACTTTTATGAAAGTTTCGCCTCCCTTTTCCTAAAGAATCTACCACCGGTGAATATCTTCTTTACAACAGCAAGAACTTCCTTTGTAGTGGGAATAGATTCTGATTTCCATTTTTAGTTACTGCGTTTTGATAGCCAATAAATTTAAACTCAAAGTCTTACTATATTGCAGCAATCCATAAAATTAAACTTAGCAAAGCCTTACTATATCGCACCAATCCACATTCTAGTTCCCAGCTGAAAATAATTATTTCTTCAATTGCAACCATTGAATCCGCCAACATTTTTTGCGAAGTACTCTGCAGGGAACTTCCCAATTCTGCCAGCTCATTACCTTTAGAAAAACATTTTCACAATTTCTCTCTTCCTCATCACACCTCCAGGAATTTATCTGCCTGTGGGAAAAAAATCTGAAATCTATTTGGGGTACAAAACAACTGTTCAAGCACTTCCATGCAAAAATCTTAAACCTTCTATACTTTGTCCCTTTCTATTTTCTTTTTCCTAATCTTTTCTAACCTTCTCTAAAAAGAAGTTATGTACTTACCATAACGTTCCATGTGAGTTATTCTCGCCTTCATTCTTTACTGATGGGTTCGGAGCCGATCCCGTGCCTCCGATATGGCAAATTTCAAAGCTCGAGGTCTTCAAATAGCTCGAGGCCAAGTCCCTATCCCATGATGCACATGTGAATTACCTCAGATTTTGTTTGCTGTGTATAGTAATACCATATGTCATTGTTAAATTCCTAGAGAAAAGGAAGAAAAGGTTTGAGTAACTAGGATGGATCCAGCATCTTGGTCATCTATCAGCCCAGGAGGGGGTGGGAGGGATGTAAGAATGAAGGTGAGATGAACAACTCACATGGAACGTTATGGTAAGTACATAACTTCTTTATGTGAAGTTGTTCAATCTTGACGCTCATTCTTTACTGATGGGTAGCGTCCCAAGAACCATCAATCTCGGGTGGCTCACGGGAGTATATTTCTCAGGACCGTGGATCCAAAGGAGGACCTGTCAGCTTTGTGATGAGTGATAAAGGTATGAGGTTTTGACCAAGTGGCTGCTTCACAAATGTTATCAATGGGAAGTTTGGCAGAAAAAGCAGATGATGTAGAAACTGTTCTGGTTGAGTGAGCTTTAATCTTGTGTTGTAAAGACATACTGGCAGCTGAATAGGCAAAAGTGATACAATCAGATAACCATTTAGACAATGTTGTTTTAGCCACTGGTCTCCCTTTTCTGGGGTCTGAGAAAGAAACAAAAAGCTGGTCTGATTTCCTGAAATCTTTTGTTCTATCCAAATAAAATCTGAGCTGTCTGTGAACATCAAGTTTGTGCAGCATATACTCTAAATGTCTTCTAAGACAAAAATTTGAGTTCACAAGATGAAGCTGGTTCAAATGGCAGAAGAATTATACGTGAGATCATAACATTTAGATTCCATTGAGAATAGGGAGATTTCACAGGTGGTCTAATATGAAAAGTCCCTTTGAGTAATGCTTTGGATATCTTGTGAGACATGATATTCAAACCTTCAAATCCAAGATAAAAAATTAGAGATAGCACCCAATTGAACCGGAACTGTTGCTGCTGCAGCTGCTTTATTGAAAATCATAGTCAATAATTCTAATATGGAAGCCACAGGAGCTTGGCAAGGATCAATATTATTTTTAGAGGCCCATATAGAGAATTTCTTCCATTAGCTCAGATAAAGCTTTCTGGTAGAAGATTTGTGAGAGGACAAAAGGATCTGTTTTGTCTCATTGGAAAGGTTATAGAACCTGGCTATGATGGGAGCTGGAGCAGCCAAGCTATCAGCTTCAAAGAAGGATGAAGATCACCCAACGGATGTGTCAGAAGGTCTGGAACTGGGTTCAGGCTCCAAGGATCCTCCAAAAGATGAAGTCGAAGGAAGGGGAACCAAATCTGACGAGGCCAGTGAGAGGCTATAAGTATGATGGTCCTTCCCAGGGTTTTTGCTTTCTGTAGAACATTGGGTATCAATGGGATTGGAGGAAATGCATAGAGGATACCCTGAGGCCAATCGTGTATGAGTGCATCCCTTGGGGCTTCCCCCGGAGGGGGAATCAGGGCAAAGTAGCTTCTGCATTTCGTGTTCATGTGACTGGCAAAAAGGTTGCAGCAAGGCTGGCCCCATCTGCAGAAAATCCTGTCTGCAACTTCTTTCTTGAGGGACCACTTGTGAGGCAACAAGATTGCCCTGCTCAGTTTGTCTGCTATCACGTTGGATCTCCCTGGGACGTGCATTGCCAACAGAAAGTGCTGGGTGGAAACAGCCCACTGCCAAACTCTGACAGCCTCTCAACAAAGGGGGTAAGACCTGGTTCCTCCTTGTCTGTTCAAATACCAGACCACCGACATGTTGTCTGTCTGAATCGCAATCGTACCCAGAGGAAGAGAATCCTGAAAGTACTGCAATGCTAAAAGTACTGCTCTCACCTCTAGGACATTGATATGCAGATCTGTCTCTTGGTTGGTCCATGTGCCTTGGGTATTCTTTCCCTGAAAATGCCCCCCTAACCTATCAGGGAAGCATCCATTGTCACAGTGGCTGCTGGAGGGGGTAGCACAAATGAGCATCCTATCGTGACATGAAGTGAAGTCAACCACCACTGTAGGTCCTTCTTGCAAGAATTTGGGATCATTATAGTGTGATTCATGGATAGCTCTTGTTAAGACCATTGAGTGAACAACAGCCAGTGAAGAACCCGCATGTGTATCCGAGCTAGTGGTATGGCTAGATTTGCTGCTGCCATCATGCTTAATACTTTCAGAACTTCTGATGCTGGTGCTTCGTCTTTCAATAACAGGATGCTGACATGTTGACGAATGAGAAAGACTCTTTCCAATGGAAGTCAAAATGGTGGCGGTGGTGTCCAACTCTGCCCCGATAAAAACTATATGCTGTCATGGCGACAAGGCAGATTTGTCTGAGTTGACTGTAATGCCCAGATGATTGCAGAGTGACAGAGTGGATTCCCTGGCCTGAAAGAGTTGATGCCTGGTGGTGGCGGGTAAGGAGCCAATCATCTAGGTACGGAAACACCTGGAATCCTAGACACCTCAGGTGAGCCGTGACCACTGCCATGCATTTGAACTGTCTGGGGGCTGTAGTAGTGAGACAAAAGGGCAGGGCTCGAAACTGGTAGTGACTGGCTCCCAGCCGGAAGTGCAGGTGATCCCTGGATGGTCTGGCCATTTTTATGTGGTAGTATGTATCCTTTAGATCTATCGAGCACATCCAACTGTCTTTCCCTAATAAGGGAAGTACAGACTGAAGTGTGACCATTCAAAACCTCTCTTTCTTTACATATTGGTTCAGTCTGCTGAGGTCCAATATGGGTATGGAACCAAAAAGAATCTTGAGTAACTTCCGGATCCTGTTTGGTCTGCTGGGACTGGTTGGATGACTCTTTTTGCTAGCAACGTTTGGACCTCTATAGTTGCTTGTTCCCTGTAACTGGGTGGAACGTCCGTGATTTTTCTTAGGATTGGAGGGGGTGTGGCGAATGGAATGAAATACCCTCTGGAAATGATACTTTGTATCCAGCTCTCTTGTTATTTTGAGCCAGGCATCTGGGTACAAAGACAAGTGACCCCCGACTGCCTCCAGAGCAGGACAGTTGGGCCTCCTCTCAGGAGCGCTGGTAGGGCTTCCCAGAGAAGTGATCTCAGTCACCCTGGTGTTGCAGACCCCCTCTGCCGTGAGGGTGGCATCTTCTATTATTACCCCCTCCTCTGCCCCTGGAGGGGGGTTCACTACGTGTGTCCTGAATGGCTCTTTGGGCTTTTTGGAACCACATTTTTCCTCCGGGTTGACCTTTGGGAAAGGGTCAGGTAGGGGTGGAAAAATGGACCCCGACGGCAGACTATCTTTCCGTCCAATTCACACATGGTTAAGGTTTCCTTCACTTTAGGCCCGAAAAGGGAAGTGCCATCAAAGGGAGTGTTTACGAAGGATGACTTGAAGGGCTCCGCGAAGGAACACAAGCTCATCCAGAAATGTCTCCTAAGAGCGATTCTTGTACCCATTGCCCTACTCAGTCCATCACCTGCATAAGATATGAGATGCATGGATGAGCTGGCAATAGAATTTTGGGTAGCAAGCTGGACAGCAACTTTGTCAGAGGCTCCTGCAGCCACTGTACCCTGAAGAGCATCTCCTAACTCCTTAAGGAGATTTCTTTGTCATCTAGTGAAATGGGTTAAGTAGTTCAGCAAACAGAGAGCAAAGGTCATTGAACTAAACATGCGCTTCCCATTTCTATCCATACTCCTGGAGTCTTTGTTAGGAGGATGGATAGACGAAGTCTCAGACATTTCCTTCTTGGTGGCCGCAGCCACCACCATGACATCAACTGGAACACCTTTAGTTAAATGTGCTTTGTCCAGTGGGGAAGAAATAAATGTATTAGACCTCGTAGGGACAGGCTCTATAGTGTCCGGAGACTCCCACGCCCTTCATGAGACTAGCTGCATCAGCTCATCGAAGGGCGGAGTCACCCAAGAGGTGAAGGGCTGAGACCCGAAAGCCTTCAGGAGAACTGACTCATCCTTAGTAGGGCTTTTGGACTGCCAGTCACCCCTCTGCCGAAGGATCTCAAGTATCTCAGCGAATGAGTTATCCTCAGAGGGGGACCATGGGGACCCATCTGACTCATCTAAGTCAGTATCCAATGTGAGAGACTCCTGTGGGGAGTCGAGTTGCTTCCTCTTGCACAACCTCTTCCTAAGAACCTCATCAGTGAGAGCCTCTGGCGAGGTCTTGGAAGAGCAGGGGCCACCCACTGAGGCTTCCTGAGGTTCTGGGTCTCTACGCTTAGTGAAAATGTGTGATGCAGAAGCAGACACTGGCACTTTTGGGGAGGAGGAGGGCAGATCTGAGGTAGAGGTTGAACTAGGAGACATGACTCTCCTCATGGCATCGAAAGCACCTCTGCTCCAATGCGAAGGAGCCGACGGATCCAAGAAAACCATCAAAACCCCTGGCACTGGAGCAGTGGGCTCTGAGCCCGAGGTAGAAGCCAAGCTCATCCGAGCCGAGGCCCCAAGAGGCAAGGTCAGAACTGACAAGTCAATCCGACTGTCCTCCCCAGACCCGCCCAGAGAATGTTGGCTCATAGAGTCCTCGATAGGCACCAAGGACATTAGAGTACATGGATCTGAAGACACTGGAGCAGGCATCAGCTCCGAGGGTTCCAGTAACATCAGGTCTGCCTCCTCCAGCTGTGAAGAACCAGTATGGCTCGGAGGAAGAACAGTAATAGTCGGTGCAATGGTCTTCAGCTCTGAAGACATTTGGATCAAAGCCGATAACATTTTGGCTAATGCCGGTGCTGACAACAGCTTCTGTACCACATGATCCACGTCCATATCTGACAGACTGATAGATGATCCAGATGACCATACCGAAGGTGGTACCGATTGAAGAATAGGACTCTCTGGCATTTAAGAGGCCAGTTCCGAGACCGGGGACCCGGCTCCGAAAGGAAAAGACCGTCGGCTCCAACAGCAGTGGAGCTGAAGTCGATGACTTTGATTTTTTTGAGTCAGATGTCTTGGAAGACTTTGAAGACCTACTGGAGCCATCCTGGTCACTCAAAGCTTCCTGAAATGAAGGCTTCAACAAGCTTCTATCATTTCCTCTTCCTTTCCTGCAGGACCCTAGAGGAGAAGGAATGACAAATGGCACAACTGTCTTGCAAATGCAGAGCCCCTAGACAATAAACACAGTTAACGTGGCTGTCTGTGACTGACATTTTCTGACCACACTTAGGGCACTTTTTGAACCCAGACTTGGGGTGCTCATCTTGGTTAGCCATAGTAAAGTTAGATATATTTACTGCTACCACACCAAACTACAACAGTAAATTTTCACAGAATAGAAAAATAGCAGGTAAGCCTTAAAAATGTAGGCTAAATCACACACACACAATAATATCACACAAACAGAATATCAAAAAAAAGAACTGCCGAGAAACATTATCTAATAAGAGTGTTCACTGTAAATTTAAACAGTAGTAACCAACTAAGCCTTATCTAAAAAACAGTAGGCTAGACAGACCACACAGAAATCTAATTACTAGAACTATCTAAACAAATGTAGATATAGATAGAGAAACAGCGTAACGCTCGCTTCACACTCCTGTGCACAAAACACAATAAAATAAATGACAAAAAAGGTTGTAGCACAGTTTAGGCGGAGTAGGGGCACTCAAAATGTACCAATATGCGTACTAAGCAGTACGTAAATAGTTCCCAACAGTTCCTTCCTTCGCAGAACAATAGCTTGCAAACACCTCAAAATAAAGAATCAAGCGTCCAGCGAAGTAAAATAAATCTTTTTATTTATAAATCTGGCAAGCGCTTTCGACTAGGTCTTCATCAGGCCATAACCAATATCTAAACAAATGTGACAAAGGTCACTAAAATATCACAGCAAGTTGCAAAAAAAGAAAGCAATAAGCTTATCTATATGGACTAAGGTTTACTCTACCAAGCCTTAAATAAAACCAAAGGCTAGACAGACCACACCTTAAAGAACTACAAGTAACTAGGTCTAAAAGAGGCCAACTATAAATATATGAAAAAACAGTAAATGGGAAGGGAAAAACACACTAAAAGCTATCAAAAAACTTTCTTAAGAATTTTAATGAAAAATTTATTTCATCTGTCCCGAGCTAATTCAGAACTTCCGATCTGTTGCAGCGGCAAACTAGATCTGAGGTCAATCACAGGTGCATTATGGGATAGAGACTTGGCCTCGAGCTATTTGAAGACCTTAAGCTTTGCAATTGGCCGTATCACAGCCGAAGGATCGGCTCTGAACCCATCGGTAAAGAATAAACGGCGAGATTGGACAACTTCACATTTGATTTTTATAGTTCTCATGCAATGTTTTATATGCCCTACCAATTATCCCTTTTGTAACAGCAGCTTCTGTTATAGACTGAACTAAGTACCCTACTGAACTACCTTCAAATCAGATTTCCCTAACCCCTTCTCTTTGCCTCTATTCTATTATAAGTCCCTGAAAGTGAAGGTAGTTGTCTACCCCACAATCCAAACACTTGCTTAGCCTCATCCAACTCTATTATGTTTCTCTCCCAAGTTAGTTGATACTAATAAAATGAGTTCCTTTTGCTAATTTTCTCCAGTAAATTTCTGCTCCCTCTTGCTTATTTCCTGTACCCCAACTTGCAAACATACCTATTAGTAAAAATCTCCTTTCTCCATTAACGCACTTACTTCTTAGAATACTTTGTTAATTTATGAACATAATATTTGTAGGTCTGTTATCTTGCATCCAAAATCCTAGTCTCTCTTTTTGAAAATTCACAGATGGATGAACAAAATGCTGCTCACAGTGTGTGCGTAACTTGTATGGTTACAGAGAAGCAAGTTGTTTACAAAATATTATAGAAATAATCCATGGCTGGATGGGGGTAATGCTGGATTTACCCACGGTTAGTGTGATTTAGTCATGAGGGTGAGGCGTGAGTGACCAAACAAAGCCAACCGTGGGTAAATCCAGTATTACCCACACCCAGCCATGGGTTACTGCTATTATACAATGACATTACTTATGAAAAAAATTACTTTTCTTAAATAATGTCTTTGTATAATGGCTCCATGGTGTTCCTCCACTTTCTTTAGATATCCTGCTATTTTTTTGATGTACTGCATATGGGACTTGTGTTCCAACACTTACACAGTACATCAGTGCATTGGAAAGGAAGCACTGGACAAAAGGAAGATTTCCATTGCTCCTTTATTTATAAAAAGAAAAAAAAGTTTGAAATCCAGACAGTTTGGAGGCAATAGAGAAGAACTAAATAAATATACCTGATTTTTCATTTATTTCTGCTCTCTCTGTCTTGTAACACTAAACTGCAGATTTCATATTTCTCGACCTGAACCGTAATACATATTAATAGCTGAAAGTCTGGGCAACTGGACTTTTTTTCTATTGGTATATGCTGGATTTTACAACAGGTACACTGATTGAGCTGACCAATCATGTTTGTGAGTGTTAATGGTCAGTCATTGTATAATATGTAATTAATATTTGCTGTGTTTATTATGACTCATAAAATTATGTGTAATTTAATGAGCATCATTACTATAAAGATTTGTTTATGCTGAACAGTTTGCATTTACAATTCTTTAGTAACTCTTATTGTTCAGGAAATATCAGCATTTGTTTGAAAATGTGAGGTAATAACTTGATTTTGTCAAAAATCTCAGGATGCAACCATTGGGAGTTGAGTAGAAATTTCCAAAAGTCCACAGGAGTTAATGAGTTAAATATAAGTTAGTTATTGTATCCTTTGGAATCATATGTAAAGTTTGTCTAATTCTTTGCTACTAAATTCACATCTTCCATACCAAATATTCTCACATGCTTCTTCAGAAGTCTACTGTCTTGTTACGTTTTCAATTCTAGATCCCCCAATACAACCTCACTTATTGCAAATCAGGTTTCAGTCACTATTCCAAAATATTCCCTACTGAAAACTACTTGCTTCTCAAAACACTTCTCCCAATCACCATAATAAAAAGTTTTTAAGTGGGATATAAATGCATGCTGCCATAATCCTCCTCCTTTGCTTAATATTCATCCTAAAATCCTTTGTCAAGCTCACAATCTCATTGCTATCCAAATGTGTCCTTTAACATTATATGTATAATACTCTGGTTTTCATCTTTTCTTTCTGATGCCATCTCATGTTCAGCCAGTCTTTCAGTCATTTCAATAACTTATTTCTGCAATTTTATCAGCTCTGGAGTAGCTCCTTAAAGTCTCTTCAGTTTTTACAAGTCCTTTGTCATTACGCTTTATATCTTTCTCCATGATCTATTTTAAATACTTCCGAGTGTATCTGATTTAGTTTTCTCTTGAAATTACTGGAAGCCATCTCTTGCACTGAAATTGAAAGTTAAAAAGCTGAAAGGCTCTTCATTACCAGAGGTTTTCCTTTTTCTTATTTTCTGGTTGTTTACTTCACAGTTTCTCTGTTGATGGCATCCAAAGTAATTACTTGCCAGTAAATGAATTTTACCCAAACTGATAAATTGTTAAACAAAGCCGGTAAAAGTTCTGTTTTTACAAAATGATAGCACTAATCAACCTGCTGTTCATGTTCAACCATTTTGGAAGTCCAGTCTAGAAATCATCTTGCTCAGAAATCTTGGAGAGCTTTCAAGTTGTTCAATGTGCATAGTAAGATACATTCCAGAGGGGGACTATACTCAAGGAAATGTCTAATGAGGGAAGGTTATAGAGGGGGTTAAGACTACATGAAACCTTGACAAAATGCCCATATAAATCAGCTGACTAAGCTAAAATGACTTGATATCCACACCTGAGTAATGGTAACCAAAAGAAAGACCACTATCAATATAGGTGCCCAAGCCCTGGTCAAAAGTACCCATTTTGAGAGAGTATCAGCAATGCGGTAAAAGGAATGGATGCATCTTTCCAAAGGTAAAACAAAGGGAGAAGAAAAAAAAAAAAAAAAAGTGCCACAGAGCATGAAGTGCTGACCAGAATATATAGTTAAGAAGCACTCCAGAGGCAAAAGGCCCGCTTGGACAAGAAAACATATAAATGTTAATTATAAAAAACAAATACAAAGTAAAACACCAAACGCTTAACTGAATTCACAGAGTTTTTCTTCACAGTATCCTGAGATTTCTTCAGAAAACTATCTTTCCAAAGGTTATACTGCCATTTGTTCTCATTTAAGCTGACCTGCTGACTGTCACACCAAGTAATGGTGTGGTCTTGGCTCTGACAAAATATCAGTGTGTGTAAGTAAAATAAAAGCCGATACAGTGGTCACTGGAAGTCTGACGCTCACAGTATTAGCACTGAGGAAGGGTGGGTTTACCCAAAAGTTTTGCTTTTAGAAATAAATTTGTGTGTTTTTTGACGTTGGACTGTTTTTTTTTTTTTTTTATTATTATTTTTTTAAAAATATCCGAGTGCCCAATGAGAATCTGGCAATTGCACCCATTGTGCATTCATCTGCAGACTAATTTGACCACAGTCCCTTAACATCTGCTTTCACTTCTGCGAAGCATATCCCAAACAGCAGAGGACCCTCAACAGAGGCCTGATGATGACAATCTGGTACTCCCTGCTTTCAAAGTGTGGGTTCTGTCAGACAACCAGATGGCTATCCAGTGGAATGCACACAAGTTTATGTTAAGTTGGGAGAATTTGTCTAAGACAACAGCTGTTAGTGGTGGTGTCAAAGGCCTTGGTGATTTCAAACTAAGCACTAGAGACTGTACTGTCCTGTCATCAACCAAGACTTCAGTGACCCTTTCAAAGAAACTAATTAGCTTTCATAGTTATAATCTACCTTTTATAAATCCAGATTGGTTTGGGTTCCGTGATTGTATGTCACTATTTATCAACTCAGCATACATTTACAGAAAATTGTGAAACTAAGTTTACAGTTTCTATGCTCTTTAATGAGCAGCCTTTCTGTAATTATACCATTGTGGTATTTCTCCACACATCAGGGACATAATTCACTGGGAGACGAACTAAAAAAGTTTAGGAGGGGTTTGACTGACTGATGATTAACATTTACCAGCAGACAGCTAGGAATATTACTGGGTACTACAGAGTAAGTAATTTTGGATTTGCATAGCAAGGATATAACCTGGACCAAGGTGATTTTGAGATAGCTGGTAGTAAAGGGTGGGGGCATCTGGCTGGGTTGGGGTCATGAAATTAGCAGTGAATTTGTCTGAGGATTTCAGTAATAACTGTAGAAGACTGCACTGAAAATAAGTAATAGGCATTACTGCTAAGTTTTCTAACGTAACTGAAGAAGGCCTTGTGATTATCTGTAACGTTGGTAGTGACCTTGAATTCATACATGGCCTTGTACTACTAACTGAAGTGCTTGAAGATTGTCAGTTTTAAAAACATTTTATACTGGAAGAGTTATGTGTTGCAAATAACTTGACTTTTTTCTATCTTTTGCTTACATGGGATTTTCACCATAAAGGCTTACTTCTGAGTTTACCTTTAGTCTTATGACTGTGTCCACAAGACAATAAAATTCAGAAGGCTATGCAAAAGAATCTGACAATGGATTACTGGGAGAAATTAACCATTTATACTTGTCAAGATCATCTGTAAACAGGAGGCTTGATTTGGAGTAACCATGAAATACTGTTTTTACTTTTTTGGGGAGTATTTGAAAGCACGTTTTGAGAGAGAGGATTACTGCCCAGTGGTTGGCTTTTACAAAGGATTTAATGACATTAGTGGTAGTAGAGGAAGAGAAGTTGGTAAGGGCAAGTTCAAGATTATCATCTCTTGTGAGGTGGGGATAAATCTAATAAAAGTATTAGCATTAATAAAATTAAAATTCTGATGAGCTTCTTTGCTGCTGGTTGCATAATCAGGCCAATTAATAGTGACGTAATTAAATACACCCGTAAGTGCATTTGGTTTGAAGGGAGTTTTCTGATCTGACTTGGATTACCAGCATGTTTTGATAGGGACAAAGCAGGGACCTATAACTTACAATGGTAGAATAGGCAGTGTCATTGACAGATACTTGGACCTCTAGAAGTTCAAGAATTACATCACTCATAATCTGTCCTGAAACAAAGAAGTTCCATAACAAATACACCCCACAGCTCCCTGTGGACCTGAATACATGGCAGGCATTGAACTATAGCAAGAGCAGCACTATTTTTGCAATGCAACTACACAAATATATGTATCCTCAAAGTAGAGAAAACCCTCAAGGTCAGATATTTTGCTGTTCACAATTTTAATGATGAACGTTATATTGTCCAAATCAGAATTTGCTAAGTGGATATGTACATGAAATTATTTTTTTCTTTAAAAAGGCACAATGAGAACTACAATTTTTAGCTAGTACATGAGAGCCATTAGGTCAGACGTTCAGTCCATCCTGGCAAAGCAGGATAGTCTGTTAACCACCTCATCCTAAGCCAACCAATGCAGAATCCCCACTACCACTGCCACCAAATGAAAAACAGTTGAGTAACCAATTGCCATAGTCAATTATTTTATCTTTGAACTTAAGAATCATTCTAGGAGATGGAAGAATACATCTCTGTACCAGAGACTTTGCTTCCTTGGAAACATGAAAGGATTAAACAACTCCCAGGGAGGAGTGTGTAAGGTCACTCCAACATGGGGAACTACTTGATCACACTTATATTTAGAGTGGAACATCCCTAATCCTAGACCCAGAGATAGAGCTTACTGCTATGCCCTCCTTGTCAAGGATGATGAGTAAAATGTTGATGTGTCTAACTATAGAATCACCAATAGCACTGACTGCAACTCTCTGCAGGTCTATCAAACCTTACGGGAGCAAGTTTTCAGCTTTGGCGATTCATAACAGAGAATTAATTGAGGAGGTAAGATCATAATGAGTAGATATATATGCACACTCAAGGTGGCTAATGGTTGCTACAATAGGACATTGAAAGCTTACGCAGAGATTTTTAAATGTCTTGACATATTCAGGTAGGATGTTGTGCTACTGTCTGACACCAAGTACAGACAAACTTCCAACTATGTATTGACATCTGTTGCATATGAAATTAAAGTGGCGTGGAAATAGAGTTTTCAGCAGACAAGTGGCAGTTACTATACTGACTCAAATCTCTTAGCACTTGCACAGCGGAAAGAGAAAATGATATAAAGAAGCCACAAGTCCAAGATGATGGCAGCAGTGCTGTTCCTCTTTCTCCTTCTCTCACCAGCAGCAAAAAAGTAGCACTAATCCCAATCTGGTTTCTGAGCAGTGTGGCACAGATTATTTTGTGATTAGTATTTTCCCATCTACTGCAGGGGTCCAAAGGCTTGTTGAAGACTTCTCATGGCAGATGCTATCTGTAGCATATTCAGCAGTTCAGAACAGTGCACCAAGATGTGCAATGTACTAACTTTTAACCTGAAGAGGTTTCTGCTGAAACTACCAAGGTAATGAAATGCATACAAAGTCCTTAATTTGAAGAAGTATTAAGGACCGACTGTTCAAACCCCCACCTTTGGAATCATCATCCACTACTTGACAGCTTATTAGTAACTTTAATCTGGTAAATAGGGGAACAACTTTTTAAGTGGGACCTAGAAGTTTCTGATAAGCCCCATGTATATTCTACTGTACCTTCTAAGATTCCATATTGCCAGAACATAATTCATGTTAGACTAAGACTGAACACTACAGTAAAAAAGAAGCCCCAACAGGTACTGGGAGGGGTACCACTCACTTAAATGATGGGGCACAGCTAGGTTGATTAATAACAGTTCTGCTCTCAAAAATTTTGCAGGATGTGTAATGCATGCTACACACCTCCCTGTCTTACTGCAGACTGCTGGAAGTACAGAAAATACAGTGGTTGCATTAGAGATGTGGCATGATCAATATGGTGCTTGGGTAGTTTCATACATATCAGATGTTAGGCTACATAAGGCATATCAAGAAAAGAGAATTGCAGAAAACAGATGGACAACAGTACATTCATTCTCTGTACTTAGTAAAATAATGGTAGAAGAAAATTATGCTATTTGTCATGGCATGTATTACATATCTCTAAAAAGAGTTTTCATTTCTGTATTTCACAGTTTTTGACATACACTGTATAAACTGTAAGCAACTACTTGCTAAATTTGTATCACTCAGTTTGCTACATACAGTTTAAAAGAATATTTTTTTAAAATAAAATGTGGGTAAGGAGGGAGACAGGACCTGAATGACTGGGGTGAGGGGACAGGTCATGTAACTGGTCACCCGGTTGGTGTGCCAGTAGGAGAGTCCATTTTTTTTTTTTTTTTTGCTTTTCACTTGAAGACTGGGAGGTGGTTCACTATTTTGTGGGTGAGCCAGGTAGGCGTCTAAATGGATTGTTTGTCTAAATTTTAAAAACACAAAGCTTAAAATCCAGCCTGATGTCCATAAACATAAAAACTTGATTGAGTTGTATCATTAATTCATGACAAGACTTAACCATAAAGCTCTACATCTGAAATAAGAAGTATGTATACAGTATGACACTATAACACTTTCTAAAGATTCCCATTTTATACCTATGAAGCATGGAGAAATGCAAAGGTTAGACATCACTCCAGCTAAGAGGTATAGGATATACGTTTTCACCATTTCTGTCACCCATATCTTCAGTGTCTACACTTGCTACCAAATAATCTGGCATAAAGCATAGGGAAACAGTATTTAAGACTACATGCAGTGTAATGGTTAGCACTCTCGACTTTGAATCCAGTAATCTGAGTTAGCCCCCATGTCGCTTATGGACAGAGTCCGTCAATAAGAAAAGTTTTATCCTACCACCACCTAACAAATCCATAGTTATCTCCCTAAAATGCCCCCCCCCCCCATACAGACACCTATGATGCTCTGGAACTCAAATGATTTAGGGTGCTTGGCAAGGCTTGTAAGGGTCCTGGTGATCGTTAGCCTAGTAACAACTGATGAACCTATACACACATTATATAAAACTGAGTACATAATACATATTTAAAACACTCACCCTCAAAATTTCTTCAACACGGTCAGCATCACTTGAAAAAGCTTGCTAAATTAAGAGAAAAAAAAACAATTAACTGTTGTTTTCTGAAAATGTCCTAAACTAAAAAAAAAACCTAGAAAGATGATACTTAATGTCATCAAGTGGGCAAATAACCAAATCCCTAGCTATAAAAACACAGCAAACTATATCTCATTGCAATATAGTGCACACTAATTGGAGTTCAAGAAACTATTTCATAAATGAAGTGATGCTTCTCTCGTGTGACGGACAGCAAATTACTTATAAACCTGACATTTATTCTGATAACTCACCCCAGGATACCCTGTACTCTGTCCTTGAGCTTACTCACCTCTGTGCTTTTGGTTTTCTGGACTCATGAGGCTGAAGGGCTTTAAAAAAGCCAGTGAGGCTGAAATGTTAATGTCAATGATGACTAAAAAGTGATGGATGTAAGAAACAAAACTTAGAATATACAACAGAACAGCCCAGAATAATGACATCCCCCCCAGAAAACATAAATGTATTATTGGTCTTGGATGATACATGTAGCTGTTTTGTTGAATTTATGTATGTGCACTAGCAGCAGGATGGTTTATTATATAAATGAAATCAGAGAAACACAGTGAAGGTAAAGCTTGAGTTGGTCACATCATCTAGCCAAGAGGAATATCAGAATGTCAGATTTACTAGTCTAATCTATGGATAAAACAGTACAACCTTGGTTTGGAGGCATGCAATGAGAGATAAAACTCAAAGGGAAATGCATATGGTCATCATTTGCAACAGCTCACAATATGTCTCAGCATAAGGGAAAGTTAAATATCTGGAAGTCAAATGCTACATTACATTTAGGCCTGGTATTTAAGTGCATTTAACAGTGATGTGACAGTGTGTACTGCAAACAAGGTGAAGGAGGTATGACATATACAATATACTAACAGAAGACACAGCCTTTTTAAGGGCATTCCTTTTCCGGAACAAATACTGCCAGTTTTAAGAAATGTTGTTTTTGGTGAACAGAACCACTGATTAATAGCATATAAAGATGTATCATTTTTTTTCTGAATGGAGCTGCCAGTTTGTTATCCTAGTGTTGCATGCTTTTGGAGGAAAAAAAACAAAAGGATATGTCAAATGTTTAAAATTAGGACAAACAGCCCCGATTTTTTGCCACATTTCAAATATATTTGAGTAGATAAAGAGAACGTTTTTTATTTCTTGGAAGTCTGCTCAGCTCTTGGGATACCAGCATTATGACAGTGCTCACCCCCAAATTTGCAAAGAGAAATCTAGAAAAAGCATGGCATGTAGGAATGGTCAGTGTAGTGCTGTAATCTATGATAACACAGTTTAATGAGATGCACAGCAAAATGACCACACCTAGTTCTGCTGCTCATTACTGTTCACTAATATCACTTGGTCTCTAATATAGTCGCTTGTTTTAGAAGCTGTTTCTACTCAAGAGTCAAGATTCTGTTGTAATTTTAACAGCAAAAGAGGGCTACAGTCATCACACTCATAAGCTGTATTGCTCTCTAATCTTTATTGCAGTAGCCACAAGTCTATGGATAATTTATATCTAGTTTACAGGTATTGCAGTATCTTTTGGTCATTTTCTGTACTCTACCCCTACCCTATAACAGAACAGCCAGAAGTAAGCATCACAACAGTTTACAAGTTACGGTACCTGCTTGAAGATGGAAGTCATTTAATATACCTCACAGACTAAACTGTATGTATTTAAAGAGGTTTTATTATACAGATATATATCTCTCTCAGAACTAATTTATCATTGTTACTGTATAAATAAATATGTATATGCATGTCAAATGGAATACAAATAAAATACAAAATGTTCAAAAGACAATAACATTTCAATGATTAATAATAACAGCTTTAACATGTAGAAAGCCACAACATGTTTCAAAACAATCCCAGCTTCTTGGAGTCTTCAATATCGGATTCTTCTGGTATGAAATCTGATGCCTACAGCTACGTTCGCTTGAATCCTTTAGCAGTTAATGAAAATCTCAGATCATGGTGCTTGCTAATGAGAACAGTCTGGCAGTAGGTCTCTTTTACAATAGCCCTGAAGAGCTAGTACAAGTTCCTTCTCCACTACCTCTTTTATCTCTTAAAAATTTTCTATCACGTGGTAGAACTTATAACAAAAATAAAAGTGTTCTGAAATGAAGCTTCTACAGGGATGTTTTCAGTTCTTTTGAATATTTGATCATATCCAATTTTGACAATGCAGAATCTAGGGACTTCAGCTACTTGTATGATGCTAACTTCTTGGTGCTCTGAATCACAGCCAGGTGCAACACAAGGCTGCCTAAGGTCTGCTACTAGCTATGGGGTCCAACAATGTTGCTGGTTATTATGATGGTAGCTTTGCTCAACATTCATAATTTTCTCACCATTTTCAGTCAACAAATTAAAATAAAAAAAAAATAAAAAATGCACAGTATCTATAAAGTCCATAAAAATATCAGGCTTCCATGACACTAGGGTCATGTTGAGTGACTAGGGCTCAAAGTGCAAAGGTTGGCCAGCAACCCCTAGCACCAAATCACTAACAGCAGACTCCAGCACTTACACTGAGTTCATGTTTTAGTAGTAAGCTGAATGAGATAATGTGTTATGCATATGAATCAGGAAAACTTGGCACACAGAGAAGAGAGACAACAGGACATGGAAGGCAAAAGTACAAGCAGGGAAGGTAAGAAAATACTCAGAATATGAGACACACAGCCAAGAGGTTCACCTGTGGAAAAAATAACCCACTGCTTCAGGGAACTGTACATTGTAGTCTGTTATATAATAGCCTTCTTGATCGTGAGTTTGTCATTTTTAGTCAGCAGTTAAACCTCTGCAATAAGAAATTGGTAGTGGCAAAAATAGAGCGTCACAAATCTAAGCCCATAAAATTACATGCAGTTACATTGGAAATACATGATTTGCATGTAGTTTACAGTCTACTTTGCAGAAAGCAGTAAGTACAAAGAATTATGGCAGCAAACTGTTAATGAACTGCTTCCTATAATCAGTAGCACAGGGTTTGATTACCTCCACCTCCATTTGCCTGCTATGCATCTCTGAGCAAGTCAGTTAACTAGATAGGTGTTCCTCAGCTATCCCTGAAAAGATGCACTTTTCTCCAATGGGTTTAACTAGTTAAATGTTTGAGAAAAAAAAAAACTATAAACTTGATGCAAATGAGAGTTGTTACTTGAAACATCTGAAGCCTTAACCCCTGTCAACAGGAGAACGTGCCCTCCCCCCACAACTCGCACAGTTTTACAGTTTAAATTTTAAATGTGCAAGTATTACTAATTTCTTAAACCCACAAAAAGTTATATTAGTAGCAGTTCAAAATAGTGTACCCCTGCTCATTTTTTTTTAAATCATTATTTTGGACAGTGCAGCCTTCTATATTAGATGAGTTTACATCCTGGTAGAGTCTACATAATTCAACACCACTAAGCTGTTGGAATATTATTTATTATTTATATCCAGTTTGGTGACCGGGGAGGTCCACTGGGCTCAAAGAGCCCATTTTCAGTGGAGGCCCGGGGAGAAAAGCTCCATAGTGCAAACTATAAACTACATATTTCAGACTACATAGTACAAAGAAAAGCTAGATAATTCAAAGTTAACAAAATACAATACACAGTAGCACAAAGGTGCAGTAACAACTTGTAAGTATTAAATAGCAAACTAAGAACAGTTAAACTGCAACATATATACAATATGTAATACATATTTACATGTTTGTAGGTTTGAGAACAGTAGTAGAGAGTAGAATTTGTTCATAGGTTAGAAATGTCAGATAGTGATCTGAAAGTAGTTATTGAGGGATAGATTACTGGTAAGTAAGGAAAAAATGGGACTTTGAATGTGAAAAAGTGATCATGAGTTAAGAAAGTTAGGTAGGTAGAGAGCAGTTGCACTTCCAACTATGGGAGAGGTAAGAATGGAGCTGGGTTTTGAAGAGTTCAAAGTTTTCAGAGATTCGTAGAGATGGAGGGAGAGAGTTCCATTTTTTTGGCTAAGGTAAAGGATAGAAGTAGCTGCCCAGTGGGACAATTTGGTTTATACACAGAGATTAGGTTTTGGTGGGCAGATCTTAGGGGTCTGTGAGGGGTGTATGAAGGTAAGATGTTAGCAAGTCCTGGACATGTATTATAGACTGTTAGTAGGTAACTGATCCGTGATCTTTAGAAACCTAGCTAAACACTCCACTGAAGTTTTTAGCCCTTATTTTAAGAATGACTAATGCAGAGATAAGCAAAATATTTACACATTGCCCCCATCCATGAGGAACAAGGGTTCGAAACCAGGGGTGAATTTTCTACTTACCCATACATTCATCCAGATTAAATCTGAATAGTGCAAGAGAAGTCATCTGCTTTATGTAGAGAAGATGAGGATTCAAAAGAAGTGGCTTTCTCTGCATCTCTCAATCTCCAATATGTTCTTTTTATGTTGCAAAACAGGCTGAGATCATTTGAACAGGTGTTTATGTCCCCACTGGACTTGTGAATATATACTATGTCTGACAAGATAGGGTCCCTGTTGAGGCTCTGTATAAACAGAAAAAAGAGATCACAACTCAACAGACTGCTGGACCATCAAGAAAAGGCTTTGAGATGGTCTACATAGTTTTTGTGACTTGGACCCTTGATTTTTTTTTTTCTTTAGTAAGAAAGCATTGGGGGCATTCACTATGTGACACATCTTTTAAGAGGTCCTTAACAAAAGGGGCATTACACTCTATGACTGGCCTGATGATTGCACAATATAGTGTAATGATCACATCCCTGGACCTGGATGCCACACTCTTAGGAATAACTTGTGCAATGAAAAAAGGACTTTCTTACAACAGTAGATAGGGGGTGACCCAAGGACAGTTTCACTGTCTACAAATGTTCACAGGTCTCAAGCTACTGAACTAATTTTCATCCATGTGTTGTCAATGAAATGGTTACAAGAGGCTTATCTCTTGCAAAGGCTACTACTATATACTTCTTAGCATTCAGTTTTAGTTCATGGTTTTGACACCAGATATTGGATTAGGAAAGGTCCTCCTGGAGAATCATGGTGCCTTCAGGGGAAATTATGAGGCAACAATTTTACAATTGTGTATAAACTCTTTATTGTAGCTTTGACCTCTGAAAGTAAAAGCCAAAAAGAAGTCCCCAAAGGACTGAACCCTGGGGTACACCTCTAGTGACATGTCTTTTGGAGGAAGTAGAGCAGTCCAAACTAATTTTCTGGGCTTTATCAGGGAGACAGTTTGATATCCAGTGAATTATATACAGATTAAGATGTAGCTCGACTAGACCTCAGACTTCCAAGATTGCTCCACACTGAACAACAGTGGCCTCTCACAGTACAAAAACAACCTGAGAAATAAAGACCAGTGAAATTATAAGACTGGGTAAATTTCACTTGCTGTCTAGCAAGTATACTTTGGATGCCAGCAAAGAAGAAATCTGTAGAGCCTAAAAGAAAACCAACCAGAGAAGATGAAGAGAAAACAATGCCTGGGAAGAATCAACAAAATGCAGTTCAAGCTTCTGCTTTGGTTTAGGAGATGGCTTCCAGCAATTTAAAGGAAAAGTATAACTCAGAGGTTATTAAACCTATATACTCAGAGGTTATTAAAATCAATGAAACTTTGAAGAAATCTATCAACGAAGGGATGTAAAAATAGTAAAAGATCTGACTAGCTATAAAGTGGAACTGACAAGACTGCAAAAACTCAGTGGCTGAAAAAGAAAATGGTGACAAAGTATGAGGCATTTCAAGAAGAGCAGTTTCAAATAACAGTACAATTAGAAGACAGAGTATGCAGAAAAAAAATGAATTTTTTTGCTGTACCACAAACTGGAAGAACAGACTGCATTCATTTTTTGAAAGCACAAATAAGTAACTGAATTGGTGTTCCACAGAAGGATTTATTAATTGAGAGGGCACACTGAGTGTATGGTCCACACCTGGTCATGTGAAAGCAGCAAAGACATATATTAGTAAAGATGCAATTATATCAGCAGAAAGGGTTGATCTTCAAAAACTGTGGCAGAAGTGAAGAGTATTAAACACTGCAGACAGCAGCTTGTTTGTGGAAAATACACCAGACTGACCCGCGGTGGTAGTGCTGCGGTAGCGTTGTCACCTCACAGCAAGATGTTGTCCCGTTCGATTCTCAGCTACAGCATCTTGTGTGTGGAGACGTGCGTGAATGGGCATACCTTCGTTGATGGTTGTGCATCAGGGCCAGCAACTCGGCATGTAAAAAAATCAACTGCCAATCATTAGCGGACCGGAGTTCAGCTCTGGTGACCCCTAACCGGGAAAAGCCGAAAGACGCACACTGTACACCAGACTGAAGAGAAGCAAATCTATCCCAGCAATCAGGTAATGTCAAGATGCAGGTGTAAGATGCAAGCTGTCCTCTATCTTCTGAGTAGTTCCTCCTGGGGGATCAAAGACATTTTTGATGCAGATCAGGCTAAGGATGAGATAAGGTTTATCCCTTTGCTTCTCATTTTTCTGATAATAAAGCTCAGACAGAGTCTTTGCCAGTGAAACATGTTCCAATGTTCCAAAGGAAAACGTTGAGACAGAAAAAAACAAGAGTATCTTGCTCCCCCCTCCTAAAAAATACTTTTATTTTTAAAACACCTTTTATTACAATCTATTTTAGGGCAATACTCATGCATGGGGCCCCTATCTCAGCCCAGAAATTGTGTACTGTCATTTCTACTGCTTGCATTACATTTTTCTACAACCCAATACTGACATTTCCAATGTTTCCCTTACTTCATTCCTTACACAGTCATAGATTTACATTCGATATCATTTCCCCACAACTATCATGAAAGTACTATAAAAGAACAATCTTCAATCTTCATTTTAAAACCTAACAATTTCATATAGAAACTATATTAACAAGACAGTTTGATTACATTTGTATAACTATAAATTTGCCTGTGTCACAAATGATAATTGAATAAGGTTGTTTATAAAGAAAAAAAAAAGACAGTGGTTGCCAAATGATCATTCTTTCCACCATCCTTACGAATAACACTAAAATAACCTAAAGAACCATCTGCATGAAATTGTATTCGGGAAGTTAAAAAAACAATAATTTATTAACATTAAGTGCTTTCATCTCCTGAAAGAGACTTCATCAGAATACACAATCTTAAATAAAATGCTCCATTTAAATACTTCTAATTAATGACATCACAATTAACTTCATTAATCCCAGGAACATTTACATAACATTAAAAGGACAGAATCAAAGTGCTAAATGCATTAAATAACCAGGAAAACATACTAGAAATAAGTACATATGTATTATTATACAATGCAATAACCCCCATACAGTGATATAACAAACCTCATGACATTATGAATGTTTTTTTTTTAAGTTTTATATATAAAAACATCTTCAAAATACTAAAATCTATTTGCTCTTTCCAACAGCATGAGAGCAATGGAACGTTTCATTCAAATGAGGTGGAAACATGGCAACTAACTTGAGCTGCCACTGGGTTTCCTTTTTCTTTAAAGAGTCTTCCAGTCCCCACCTCTTGGATTCATCTTCACATTGTCCAAAATTCCAAACATAAATTTCACAAAACCTGGGCAAGTAAGGGAATGCTTATATAAAGCACTGGATAATTTATTATTTTTATATCATTATTATGCTCATACACTCTATGTTTAACATATGTTCTGTTTTACCCGCATAATAGTGGGTGGATGACATGCAAACTGCCAAATATACTAATCCTGTGGTACTGCAATTCCTCTTCCTAAATATTATTCTGCTCTTTAGATCATTGCCAAGAACAATACTGCCCTGTTTGATAATATATGGACATTGTGTACACATACCATGCCACATGGTCTGGTTCCCAGACCAACCACATCAGTCCCCATCTATTTTCATTTTGAATAATTTTTTTTAGGTTTAAACCCATCTTATTAATGAGCATAGGTTTTTCACCTAGTTTATTAAAAATCTCCCAGTTAGTTCTAAAGATATTTCAGTTGGACTCTATCACTTTTTCTATTCTATTGGTATTACTACTGAACTGTAATACACAAGTTTTTTTGAATTTACTATTCTGATGACCATCACCAGAATCATTGTCATTTTTGGTAAAGCTTACCCCTAGAAGTGGCTTATAAAAAACACCCCATTAACCATATACCTCATTCAAAATTTCCTCCACCAAACACTTGGGATATCCTCTCTCCTGGAACATATTGGAAACCTTTTCAAGTTCAGGGCCCAAGTCTTTCAAATGTGAGGTCATGCAGGCCACCCTAATGGCATGACCCTTCACAATGTTTTTCTTTTGTCCCATTGGATGATTACTTTCAAAATGCAAATATGCATTACAAAAAGTATCCTTTTTGCAAATCCTGGACCAAATTTAAATTCGAGCACTGACTTTTTAGATTTCACATACCAGAACAATACAAAAGGTATCAACTATTTGGACACCTATATTTCTAAAGGGGTAGATGCTTTTAGGTCCAGGATTTACAGAAAGGATAACTAGGTTATTTTAGTGTTATTCATGTGGTTATCTTTGGTGTGGTGACTTTGGTTTTGGTTTATGCTTTACACCATCCTTAGTTAATAGCTTAAGTTTACATGGATTAAGTTAATAGCTTCAGTTTACAGGCATTAAATGCAATCAAATCTCAATTACTACATTTTATATCAAAAATGCAATCAAATCTCAATTACTACATTTCTTAAGAAATCAAGAACTAGCCATCAACTTCATCTGTTAATTTATTATTTTCCCGGTGTCCACTTTTTAATATGCAGTTTACTTGGTCAGTACCTCATTCTCAATTGTAATTTCATCAAATCTTCCATAATCTCATTTAAATCACTAAATGTCGTCCTCTTCCAATTCATAGTCATCAGTTGTCTAGCCATCAACAAGTAATAGTACTGACAGTGTTTTAACCTGTACTTTTATGCTCACTTTCTCCCAGCCATTCCAATAAGAAATTGACTCTCTAAGCCTCCAAGTCGCCCCAGTATTTTCTGCAGCTGTTGCTGCAGTTTTTGCTTAAAATAATATAGCTGGCTACATGCCTCCAATATCCTCTTTGGTCTGTACTAAACCCCCAACATAAAGCACTGGCATCTATTCAGCCTTGATGGAGTGTAAAACTATTTGTAAAGGCAATTCCAGCCAAATATTTGAAACCTGTGAGATTCTGTTGCACATTTAAGCTCTAGCCTAAATCCCTGCCATTAGGGTTTCATATTAATATCTGTTGAATAATGCAAATTGAGTTCTCCCACCTATTTTTAATGGGAACCTCATATAGGGCACCCATTAGCCCTTTTTGGGTCTCCCAGCCCAGTCTTGTTTCAATCAATACATTGTACCAAACACTTTACTAATAAACTTTGGATAAGCGCTTTCGTCTTGTGTACAAGACTTCATCAGGTGATGATGAAGTCTTGTACACAAGACGAAAGCAATTATCCAAAGTTTATTAGTAAAGTGTTTGGTACCTTTGTGAGAGTGGACTTCATATTTTTGGTGTTTATTGTGTATCTACAATTATTCACAATTATTTACTAGTATTTACTGTTTCTCAATCAATACATTTACTAGCTCTGGTTGGGCACAATCAAATTATGCCTTTGCCTAATCTGGTATAACCCTCTAGATCTCAGACTCATTGCTCCTTCAAAATTACATTTTCACACTAGTTCAAACCAGTCCAGTTCCTTTCCTGACTCTTGCATTCCTTCTCAGGAATAGAACATTTTTGTTGCCCTGAAAATCATTTTCTATACATTTGCAAGACAGCCATAGTGGGGGAATTTTCAATTCATATTGGGGCTAATACAAACTTCCATTTTTGATAACCTCCAATCTTATAGTTTCAGCACATTCAGAAGCAAATTACATGCTAGACTCTCTCCTCTCTCTGACAGAGACAAATGGAACCAAGTATTTAGCCTTTGTACTACCTGGGGGGGGGGGTCACCTAACTGGTGTAATGTCACTTTCCATTTTGAATGGTATTCTGGGTCACACAGGTTAACCATCCGTTCCAATTGAGTAGATCTAAAATACTCATACAGATTGGGAAATGACCACCCCTCTTCATCTTTAACCAGTGTCATCTTGTGACAATTGACCCTACAGCTTGTATTGCTCCAAATGTAACACACAATTTCCCATTGCATCTTCACCCAGCAAATTTTCCCTGGATCAAAAATAAAGGACGGACTGCAGATAAAATTAATGGGACTACAAACATTTTTACTGCTTGTACTCTACCTTGCAAGACTGAGATAATCCGTTTTTATTTATTTAACATCCCTTGTACCTCAGTTTTTACTTCCTTGCAAGTCTCTTTGGGTGATTGGCTAGGATCTTGTTCTAGTCAGAACCCCAGGAACCCTACTATGCAATACCACCAAAGATGGAGAAATTCTTGGACTAACTGGTATGTCAAGGTTTACTTTATATATAAGGCTTTGGTTTTATTTACATGTGTTTCATAATCTGTTAATATCATGGAATTCCTCAACATATGGATTATCTTGGGAAAATCTATTGCAGGTTTTTGCAGAATAGAACCGCATCATCTGCAAATAAAGATATTTTTCCATTACTACAATTTCAATCCCATCTGGCTATATCTGCTTGCCTGCTCCTTTGAGCCAGTGTCTCTACATACAATGTAAACAGGAGCAGTGACAGAGGACAGCCCTGTCTTGTACCCCTGTATATTCTAAATCCTGATGAAATAATCATGTTCACTTTGATAACCTCTCATACATCCCTATAAATTTCCAGCAGTATACATACAAACTCTAAGGGAACCTCATATGCCTCAGGACTACCCAAAGATAATCCCAGTGTAGTGTCAAATAACTTCTCAGAGTCCAGTTTAAGAATAACCAGTTCTTTCTCTGTATGGTGAGCCTCACTCTGCATTCTATGTACCTTAAAGTATTGCCAAAAGTCTGCCTGTTCCTTATAAATCCACAATGACCCAGGTGAATTAACGTAGAAAGAAAACTTGCCAATTTATTGGTTATAATCCCTATACACACTTTATAATCATGATTTAAAACAGAAATAGGGTGGTATGAGTTGGGATGACTGGGGTCTTTACAGTCATTCAGAAGGACTGTTATCACTGCCTTTTCTATGAGTTTGGGATACACCCCTCTTAGAATATTTCATTAAACATGCACAGTGCCATAGGTAGTACAGTCTTGCTTATATTCTTCTGCATTTCACTGGAAACCATCCTCTCCTGGGGTTTTATGTGGAGACTGGTAAGTTTTTCCCTTATTTATTCCACCATTTCAGGTTTAATCAATGCCTGCCCTTCCTCTTCCTACTTGTGTCTCAACTGCAGTCCTCTCAAAACAAGCTTTTACTGAACACCACCAGTAACTGTTAGCCCTGTTTTGCAGGTTTAATTTCGTATAATATCCTTCAAAGATTCTTTGCATCTCACTGGTGTCCCTAGTTACCCTACCTGTCTTTGAATCTTTCAACTTCCAAACCCCTCCCTCTACATTTTGCTTCTTAAGTCTAACTGCTAAGGTTTTTGTAGTTTAGGGGTATTCTCAATGTACAGAGGCTTGGCTGCATCTGCATGTCCACCTTTTCTAGCCATTCTTGCTTAAAAACCCTTCCCCTCCCAATGCAGCCTCATCTTGCTACCAGCTCTTTAAGCTCTCTAATTCTATGTACCATCTGACTGAGATTTTCATACTAATTATAATCCAAAACATTATCTAACTTTAACATAAAAATTATTACATCCTCTGCAACATTTTTCCTTCAAATTATCGATAGTTTTTAGCCACTCTGTGCAACACTGCTTCAACAGCATCTTTTTTTTTTTACTCTAAATTCAACCAAACCTGAGACACCATCCAATGCTTTCTTAGCATGTAGGTCAGGGCAAATGAATATGTACTTTTATTAAAGCATGATCTGATACCCTATCTAATCTGCATCTAGTGCCATATTGCCCCGACTTGTATGTGAAAGATCTATCTCATAGGGTATCTTCTCCTAGACCCCCTACTGACCTTTCCACTAGATGTTTGTACATCCAGTCTCCTGGATAAATCCCCAGTCCTTGAGAAAAGTCTATAATGCTCCAAATGAGACTTCAAATCTCCATCTCAGAGTCCTTAGTAATGAAGTATACATTACCCAATGTAATTCTATTACCTCTCAAATAGCCCCTCAGTAAAACACATCTCCCTCTTTCATCCTTCACTCTCATCAAGTATTTTTCTTTTTATCAAGGGTATTGCCCTCCTTTTCCTACCTTTGAATGCGTCTAAACAGTGGCCTGTCTAGTAACCCCCCCAACCAGAGATTCATGCTCTAATCTATTCATGTGCATTTCCTGTGGCATAATTACTTAACCTTCTGCTTGCTTTATTGTTTGTAATACTTGCTTCTTTTTATTTAACTCTGATAGCCCATTTATGTTCCATGTCAAAACTGAATGTTATGAGGGTGCTATATTAATAATCTGGTACTCAAGGGATACTGTCCCACTCTCCCTGACTGTGGGTCCTAGTGCCTAGTAACATTTGTGCCTTTTCATCTAGATCTCTATTTTCCTCCCTTATGAAAATTTCTCCACCTATCTAGACATCCCTGAATAGTCCTACCCTTGTTCCATGTTTGGTAACCAGCCTCAACATTAACGAACTCAAAAACATTGGTCCCTACACAAACTATATACAACGTCTTTCTCCTAAGTCTCCACTCTTTCCCCCCTTTCAAGTAAGCTGTGCTCTGATGGCTGTCCCACTAATATTTAAATTTCTCATGACAGTTTCCCCCTCCTTCACCTTGCTTTCCCCTTTCTTGGTCACCCTTTCTCTCCTTAGGTAGCACTTCAGTGAAATAAATTTCTTTTAACTCCCTCATTGCTGTAGTTGTTTATGTTACTTGTTGGGGAACTTCCTCCTGATTAGTTTATTTTTGTTTCATCTCCAAGTGATAGCATTTTTCACATTTCTTGCACTTCAGCAATGACTATTCCTTTGTTCTCCAAAGTATCCATTGATTGTTTGGACTCGGTATGCTCACTATTACCTTACCCTCTATCCACTCCTCAAAAACTACCTGCCTAGCCCTCTCACATCTTTAACCTCATTTGTTCCCTTGTCCATTGCATCATATGACCTTGCCTGTATATCTCATAATGGTGAATTTCTCTGTAGCATTTAGTTCGACTACTTTTTCCCTAAGTCAACATATCTGTCCATTCTAACAAGTATAGTTCAATGTAGCTCAGTCCTTACCTCCCTCCTTCACTGCTAAATAAATCCATCTGTTCCATCCATCAAATCGTATCTGTTGGTAGCCCTGTTCATTGATCCAGCTTCAAAGTCATATAACTCTGTCTTTTCCTTAGGCAGATTTTCTCTCTCTTCCCTCCTTGCTCAATATTCTGTCTCAGACTCTTTCTCTGGTTTCTTCTCTGAATGTTTCAAATTCAGCCAACTGTGCTACATATTCATCTTCCTTTTTCTTCAACACCTCTGCATCATTAGACTGCAACAGAAGGGCTTGCTCCACCTCATTTAAACATTTGTCAGTCTTCTTTACATATTCCAACCACAATTCATTCAGATTTTTGCTTCCAGGAACACCCTGTCTAGTTTCTTCAGACTATAAGCCATTTCTCTTTCAAATGAAAGAAACCACTTCCCTTGATAACTACAGTCTATGGTATTACACACCTCTGGTCTAATCTGCTTCAAAAATGCCATACAGGTTTTTGTGTTTTATCTTTCTTTTTATTCCATTTCCTCATTAAAATGTGTTTGATTACTTATCATGGACTTGAACAGAGTCTAGTGTTGTGAAATAGAGATAATCATTAAAAAGACCAGCCACACTGACTGCAAACAAGTGGCTGACAACAGACTGGACTTTTGCAAGCTTTGTTAAACCTGTGGATGGACTGAAAAGCATATACCCCACATTATGTCATTGATGTTTTGAAGGACACTAAAGGGGAAAAAACTAAGCAAATTACTTTTCTTATTAGTATCTGTATACAACTTTTCATGATATGATATGCATGTTGTATTGTAAAGCAACTTTGTATGAGAGTGAGGGTCTTTTCAGTGATTGTTGTATGTGTGTTAAATATATTAAAACATACACTTACTTTTTCCAGTTCTAAGAAAGTACAGTTGTGTAGGAGATGCTCCTATGATCACTGCTGCAGTAGCCTTAGCTACATGGGTTATATCTTGCAAATGATACAACAGACGGCCACTTTCAAATCTTCAGGCTACCTGCCATTAGGCAGCTTGAGTTGAGCTTGACAGGTTTGAGTGCCAAGCCCTTCACAGCTTTCATTCCTTGAGACTGAGGCTAAACATGAAAGGACATCACTGGGAGCAAAAACAATTACACACACCCACACACACTGACAAAACAACACACTAAAAACTAATGGTGATAGAGACAGGAAGCAGTGACTGTGTACACATACTACTGTACTATGCTCATTATACTGATCACTACTGCAGTAACCTAAGCTATATGAATAGATTACCCCATCTTATTTCACTTGGGAGGTGGAACAGGAATGGCCCAGGAGACCCTGAAGAATGGTTCTAGCAAAGTCTAATCTAGACCTAGGAAAAGGAATCAAGCTTGTAATGTTTTGTACTAGGACTAAGTTGCCACTTCTATAATAGTTCTAGAATCCAAACCTTTCTAGAAAAGCTGTAGAAGAAGCCAAGGTCCTGGTAGAGTGAGCACTGACCTTATCTGGAACAGTTTTGCTGTGGTGAGAACAACACAAACTAACAGCCTGAGCCAACCATTTGGAAATGGTCCATTTAGACAAAGGTTTGTCCCTTCTTACTTTCACAAGAAAATAACAACTGATCCAAAGATTTGAAATATTTTGTTCTGTCAAGGTAGTACAGGAGTTGTCAGTGGGCATCCAAGTATGGACTATCCCCTCCCCCCTTCAATTTTGGGTTCGGGAAAGAAAACAAGGAGATGGATAGTTTGGCTTAAATATACTTGGGTACTACTTTAGGCATAAAAAGGAACATTATGTTCTAAAAGAAACCCACTCTCTGTGGAAAATGAGATCGAGTTGACAGCATTAGAATTTGCAACTCAGACACTCTTCTTGCAGAGGTCAGAGCAATCAGTAAAACAGTTTTCTATTTAATAACCTCAAGTCAGCCTGAGGAGCTGGTACAAATGGAGCATATGTTAGCTTCTAGAACACAATTAAGATCTCAAGAAGGAGCCATCAGTTTTCTTGGAGGATTGTCATGCAAAAGCCCTTTTAAAAATATTTTCACATGAGAAGGCATTGAAAAAGGAGCAATCCGTGGACAGACATGCTGAAATGGATGACTAATGAACCTTGCTGGAGGACTAAGAAAGGCCATATGAAAGTAACTCACACAAATATTGAAAAACAGAGAAACACTTTCCCTGAATGGGTGCTGGATATGTTGCTGGCACCAACTAGAAAACCTTTTCCATTTGTTAATATATGATAGTCTAGTAGCAGGCTTTCTTGCCTCCATTAGTACCTGCTGCATGTCCTCAGTAAACAAGTGCCTAAAGGGAATTAAGACCCTACCACCCAGATAGTCAGTATAAGTTGATTGAGGTCAGGGTGCATGAAACAACCCTGTTCTTGTGTGAGTGGATCCATTCTATGGGGAATATTGTGGTAATTGCACCTGGCCATTTCCAAAAGAGGGAAGAAACACTGTTGCCTGGGCCAAAAAGGAGTCACCATAGTAATCCTGGGGAGATTCCTTCTCAATCTTCAGGAGTATCTTGGATATCAGTGGAATGGGTGAAAAAGGATACAGGAACATTCTTGTCTAAGGAAACAAAAATGTATCTGTCTTCCAAGCCTTCTTGCATGGACTCCAGGAGCAGATTGTTTTCCAGCTGACTGCCTCATCTCTAATATAGGAGGTCTACTTAAGGAATTCCATACAGATGTACCAAATCCTGAATGACCCCTTTATTTAGTTTCCATTCATGAAGGTCTACCTTTGTCCTATTCGACTTGTCTGCCATACAATTTTGCTCTGATGGGATGAAGGAAGCTTGTACAATGAGGTTGTACTGTAAAGCTATAACCCATTTAAATGGTTAATCTGCAAAGCAGGTAAGACCTGTCCTCTTTGCTTGCTGATATGCTGCATGACTGTGGCATAATTGGTAACAACTTGAAGACATGGTCCCTTAAATAGTCATTCTGACTTGTTAGAATGTCCTGTTTTGGTACCCACTTGCCACTGCTTCTTAAAAATCTGTTTGGTGGCATTTTGCTGAGACTGTTTTTTTTTTTGCCAAAAATTGCACAAGGAGACTAAGAATCCCTTGAAAAATTTGTAACAGCAGGGCTGAAAAATTCGAGCAATTCCCTGAATCAATTTACGCTTCTCAACACATTTTTGATAACTTCTGTAGCAGAGGGTCCAAAATGTATGTCCAAAGCAAAATGCAAAATCTCATTTTTCACATCTTCTGGGAGGTTCTTAGAATGAAACCAGGTAACCATCTTCAAAACAGTACCAGTAACTATAGCCCTGGAAGAAATATCAGTAGTCATGCACACATTTTAAACAATGAGTTGTGACCTGTTTAATGGAAGAAACAATCATTTAAAACACATTTCCTCCTCACAGGCACAAACTGCAGACAAAACATTCCTAATACTTTCACAATCAGTCACAATGAACTATCACAGGAACCTGACCATTCAAAATTCTAAAAATCAAAGTTACAGAAGTATACACACATTTCCCTTACTTCTCAATTATTTACCATCCTCATCAGAAAGTGAAGGATTGGAATTAACTAAATGTTTAGTAGCAGTAGAATTTCCTAAAACTATAACTGCTGGGTCAGGCTTGGGACAAGTGTAAAAAAACTTAGAATGAGGAACATTATACAAATCTGGCTGCATTTTAGGGGACAGCATGCTATTTGCAGGCAGTGACACATGCATCCTCTAGTGCTCACAGCACAAGAAGGATGGAGAAGGCTCTTTAAACTGTATTTGTAACAGCTCACAGCATTTTATGAGGGACTAAGAACCCTCAGTGTTATCCCATTGAAAACACTGTCACAATCTGGAAATAGTCTCAGAGAATCAGAAACGCTCACAGGGAGAATCTGATACCATGTTTTCCTCTTAATCTGAAACAGAAATCTGAGGAGAAAACTCTGCCTCTGTCCCTTTATCTTCTTGTCCATATTCAGAATCTTGAGCTTCAGGAAAAGAAGCATCCTTATTTTTATTTACCAGAAACCACCTTACAGAAGAATTACAGCCTGAATTAGTTCTTGAAGCAGACCTAATAAGATACTCCTGTCCATTTGAGTATGGACAGATAAATGGAGCCATCAGGGTTGCTACTGGCAGCAGGAGCTTCCCCAGTGATGGCCACAACATTCTGACTAAATAGGGAAGCCTTCCCTCTTCCCTTTCCCAGCACTGACAAGATTGGCTCTCACTTGTCCACTAATGAGACAGCAAAGGGATCCAAGTGAAAGATGAGTGGTCTGAGGAACCAGACTGCATTCACAGCAGAGTCACACCTATGTGGCTGAAGCAAACTATTAGCCTGCTGTGGTAGCAAAGGCTGTTTGCTTAACTTTTTCTTTCTGTGGCTGGAGGAAAGACTGACCATGGGACTGGTAGTCTGTTCCATGGTCAAGCTATAAATGATACCAGTTTCCCAGGGAAAACAAGCAGCACAAGATAGTAGATCAAAAAAGTCACTTTTTCCAATAAAAACGTAGTAAAAAGTACTAATGCACTTTGCCAGCCCCCCCCCCAAGTAATATAAACAATTTTCCAGAGATGAAATAGCTTTATACTTTTTAACAACTCCTAAACAGACATGAAAAATGTGTGCTTCTGTTTAAAGGTATAGTCAAGTCTCATAACAGTCAATTAACTCACAAACTCTTAAAAGAAAACCAACTTTCCAAACTAGAAAAGTAAAATTTAATAACACATTTTAAATGTGGAAGGATCTTCCTCAAAGCAATGGAACACCACAAGCCAACTCTTGATCTTCAAAAGCCTGCATATTAGTGCTCTCTTCAGCAGCAGAAAATCTCTATGGCAGCTCCGCTCAAGCTGCCTAATGGTTTCAGCTTGGGGAAGGTACCGAAAGCTTTGGAAGCTGGCCAGCTGTTACATCCTTAGCAGGACTTAACCTATATAGCCAAGCCTACTTCAGCAGTGATGAATATGATGAATATATTTAGATTTTGCAGTACAACTAGAGAAGAAAGGCTGGAAAGACGCAACTTTAAGTTAATATAATGCTGTGATTGTAGGCTGCTGGAAATGAGTGGGGTCTAAAAGTATATTGATCATCATCTTAATTCTACATATAATATAATCTCCCCTTGTTTTTACAAGGATGGATATTTAGATTAATATTCTTAACTTAAGTTATAACAAAGTATTTTTATAAGCAAACAGGCAAGAAAAATAAGATAAATGATGAAATCTGTGAAATGTTAAACTGCTTTAATCTGCAAACATATTAGCTTGCTTTTTTTCCGCATTAGCAAATGTTCTAAATGAGAGACCAGAAATCTGCAGCCAGGTGAATTCTGTACATTCTGATCAGAGTGAAATTTACAAAGATTAATTCATGGATTTGCAAAGTTGTTAGCTTTTTTTTTTTTCTCACTGCTGACTGCTTTTATATGGAGATGGGCTGTCTGCAGGTGCAAGTAATTATTCTTGAGATTCTGTGCGCTTCTGCTAAGGGAAATTCAAACTATTTTTCACTGACCTGCTTTCCTTTGTACTTCTTTCAGTCTGAAATTACGGGAAGTAAATAAGAGATAGTAGCCTCCTAAGCAGCCTTATTGCTTTAATGCATTTAATACAACAGTGCATAATTTAGTTTTACTTGAAGGTGGTCAGTGCACTTTCTACTCTGATTAAAAAGTTAGTGTTTTCTAAAAGGATAAAAGCTGTTTTTCACATTTGGGAGAGAAAGACAGATAAGGAAAGAACAGACAGCAAACAGTGAAAGTGGGGACATAGGCAGTAATGTGTACTTTAAACTTAACCTGCCAACTTGGTATGATTGTTCCTATCTGATGGGTTAAACTTCATTTTTTAAAAATCTATATGGTTTTGTGCAAAGTTAAGAGGGCATAGGGGTATTCTGAAAATCTATTTAGTTTTTAGCTTGATGGTTTTCATTAAAGCAAAAAGCCTTAAAAATGTGACAGATTAATTTGGGGATGAATAGAAATAACTGTATAAAAGATCAGTTTGCTAAACATTAGGGTGTACACACAAGATGATTACAAAAACTGTCATGTATAAAATGTGGGAACAATAGCTTTTGGAGTATAAATGGCCTTAACAGATATAGACAAAATGGAAAGAGAATTGTTCCATTAAGAAATGCAAAGTGAAAATAATGCTGCAGGAGGCACATTAGACAAATTTAGAAAAAAAAAGAACATCTGAATTTGATTAAGGATTTCAGGATGGATGTTCAGCAGAATTTCAAAGGGGACTAATAGATTGTTAGAGGGGCTTCAATAGTGACAGAAGTGGAAAAAAGACAATAATTGTAGATTTATGGTTGTAAGGGGTTACTGTCAAGGGAGGCAGTTGGCCTGTGTTTATTTTCCACCAAAAACTCATATCGAGTTTAAGAAAATTTGGGGAGACAATCAACTTTCAGCAAGGATTATTATTTATAGGTGGGGTCTAGTACTTCATTTGGGGACTTGGAAGGGAAAAATATAACAAAATAGGGTAGATTTCTGAAGAAAGATGTGAAAAAAATTGGTATGGAAGACATGAATTCAGTAATAGGAACTCTGACAGAATTTAGATATTCCCAAAGGTATAATAACTATGTTAGGCAGGGCAGAAATTGTATTTCACATGAACATGCATTTAACTGAAATCTTCCACACATATCCAATAATTATTTCATATCATGCACTGGTAAAAACTAAGACAGAAATGTAGGATAATGAAGTAAAAATAAGACAATGGCACACTCCCACCTACCTGTTAAAGAGAGAACGAGGAATTTAAGGAATGGGTGCAATGAAATTATTACGTTTTATTAGGAAAAATAGAACTTTTTTTCAGAAAAAATAGCTAGTGAGTGGGATAAAATGTAAATGATGTTAAAAATAGGGAATAAGTAGAATACAGTCATTCTAAGGGAGTGCAATATTTGTCAGCATGGAAAGAGATGGTCAACAGATCATACTGCTTAGCCAGGGATAGTCTGCACCTCTCTCTTTCATGCTTTCAAATATTAGCTAAACCACTGTCCTCCCCTATTGTATCTTTTTAGGCAAACTGAAAATACTTCTGACACAGCATGTGAAAACCAAGAAAATCTGAAGGTGTTACTGCTCAATACTAGGAGTCATTATAAGTAACTCCACTCCCTATAAGCCTCCTAAAGAATGCTAATTGTCTGTGTAGTCACTGATACATACTTTAAAGCCACAGACGGCACCCTTGCAATGAATGGCTGCAATGCCTTCCATGCATTTAAACCAGCTACTACACAGACAGGGACACAGGGCTGGCCAAACAGGACAATGCACTTGAGCTTCTACACATTCAAATTATCATGGTCAAAATCCCAAACCATTTCCTTGCAAGCTACTTCTCCCCCTGTATGACCTAGGAAATCGATAATACATATTTAAGCTTATTGGAATCACTCAACTTCCAACCCAGTACCATATTCATGGTTGAATAATTACCCCACTATTAATGGGAATCATATATTATGCCAAATATACAGGTACAGAGATTCCAGGAGTTTGTAAACACAAGCTCCCTGGACCAGAATGTCAACACAATGACCAGGGGTGCAAACATATTAGATCTGGTCCTCACTAAAATGTGAGAGAGATGCACATCCTCTAGTGTAATGTCCTCTCTGGTAAGATCAGACCACAAAACAGTTACCTATGAAATAAAAAATAAAACTCACACCACCAGCTAACCCTGGAATGTTCAGAAACTACTCTAATTTCCTACTACTAAGTGATAATCTGGCAAAATGTCAAGCCCCCATAAAACCGGAGAACAATATTGCCTATGCAGAACTCTTCACAGAAACTCTATATAAGCATGCTAATAGCAGTACTGAGGCAGCTGTACCAAGCAAAGAATAAGTACAGAACCAACTCAAAAACATAAGCCACTCTGGTAGAATCACAATATCACCAGGCTATATAACAAAAGGAAGAAAAGCATAGCAAAATTTAGGAGGTGCAGCACCAAAGGCTCCCAGCTGGTGTGCTCTCTACTGGGGATTCCGGTAGCCTTCAAAAAGGCTGTGGTGAGCCTTAACAATGGCCTAGTAGAGCCTTTAAAAAGGCTGTGGTGATGGGCCCTGCATGACTGACTCAACCTATAAAGCCTTGAAAAAGGCTCCAGAGAGTGGTGTGCCTCCAAGTGTGGTCAGGCCTAGTCTGCCCTGGGGAGGTCTGCCTTCCCGGTGGCTCAGTCCAGTGTCTGGGGGTGGTGGGAGGTAGTAGCCAGCGGTCAGGGCAAAATCTCAGTGAGGGCACTCAGGACAAATGTGTGCCCAGGCTCCTGTCGGTGGTAGGCTCATCCATACTGCGGTTCCCACTCTGTAGAGCCTTTTTCAAGGCTTCCTCCAGGGAGGACTCCCCCTAGCTGCATTACAGGGGTAATCATGTTGGCAGTTTGCAGTAGTCTGCAAACTTTGTTAGCCATAATCCCTCTGTGTTGGCCTGGACTTCAGAGTTAGAAATACAAGGGAAGCAGTACAAATAAAATCTTAGTTTAAAATCTTTGTTTGAAAACAACATTAATGTTTAAGCGGGCGTGCTTTCAAGAATGGTTTAAGGCTAGAGACACCATTTAAACCAGGCAGTTTCTCTGCATTCAAGAGCAAGATCCATTTCTGTTCAGTCCTTTTTGTTTTATTAGATGTGTGTGTGTGAACCGCCTTACCCTTGTCCATGACTTTGGTGACTGCTTCAAAGAAGTCAATCAGGTTTAGGAGATGTGATCTACCTTTTACAAACCCAAACTGGGTGAGATCCAGAGTTTACAGGTTACCTAGGTCTTTGTTTATAAGTTCCATGATGATACGCTCCAGGGTCTTGCAGATCAGACTCATCAGATTGATGGGTCGGTAGTTCCCAGGGTCTGTGGGATCACCACAGCTGTGCCATTCAGTAGGCACAAAGCCTGAAGTGAGGCTATGATTGAACATGGTACTTAGGTGGGGTGCCAGTTCGTTTTGTAGTTCGTGCAGAACACAGCCTGGGATGTTGTCAGGTCCCATGGATGCTGTATTCTTGGCTTTGGCGAGTGCATTTTCCACCTGTGTGGCTGTGATTACAGGGACTCAGCATTCATCCGGTATAGAGATGGGTCCTTTAGGGGTGAGAGGGGGGTGAAATCTGCACTGAACCTATCTGCCAGGATGTTGGCAATATCAGCTGGTTCTGTATGTTTAGTGCCATTGTGCTGTAACTCAGAACAGATCCAATTGTTGCCATTGAGATTCTTGACATAACTATAGAATGCCTTGTGGTTGTCTTTAGAATCTATGGTGATTCTGTTCTCATAACTAGGTTTGGAGGATTTTATGAGGGATCTCAGCTTCTTACTGAGGCTGACAAGGGTGTTTTTCTAATCTTGGGATTTTACTCTTTTGCAACAGTATCTTCCTTCTGTTGTAGAGTTTGTTAATGGCAGGGACCACCAGACTGGTTTCTTTTTTTTTTTTTTAGAGGATAGCGTCTTGGTTCTATTTGTGATGGCATGGTCCATGCACTCATGTATGTGTTCATACAGTGCATTGATGTAGGATTCAGCAGTCGTACTACTACTTTCTGTCTGCATGGGTGTGGTGATGTTAGCCACTTCTGTCTTAAGAAGCATGAAGTTGGCTTTGGAGAAGTTTCTTACAGTGGTTTCTTTAATAGGGGGTGCGGGCAGGATGTGGATGTCTAGGGCAATTAACTTATGGTCGGATCTGACCAATGAGGGGCTGACATCTGGTGTGCAGCACCAGTCGCCCATGTTGGTAATGACCAGGTCTAGGATATTTCTGTCCTTGGTGGGGGTTTGGATAAGTTCATTCAAGGCACTGAAATTTATGAATTCCAAGAAACATTAAGAAAATGTGTTGGTACATGAGTAGTTTTCCCAGTTAATGGTGGGGTAGTTGAAGTCTTCCAGTATGAGGGTGTTGGGTTGTACCTTAATATTTTCCAGTATGTTAAGAAAAGTTCCAGCACTGATTTGCACGTGTGGTGTTTTTTCTTTTGTCCTTGTCCAAGTGACTGTTGTGTTACTATATATAAGTAAATGAGGTGTGGAAGAGTGCATTTGCTATGCTGCATTTGTTGTATAGAATGTTTTCTGTCCATTTTGATTCAGTCACATGTGTTTTTCAGCATACCTCTTAGGGCAAGAAATCTGGACAAAGCCTACAATAATTGGGGGGGGGGGTCAAAGGCCCAAAAATAGACACAGATTTTAACTATTGCTCTTAACTCAGAAACTTGTTAGAATAACAGGATTTGTGTTGGCATGCATTTTCTGAATGATATAAAGTCTGAAATTCAAATGGATGTTATTTGGTGACTTTAATCCTCAGTGATTTGTCAGAAATCCACAAATTTTATGCTGAACAGGCAAAAATTTGGAAAATTGAGAGGTATGGATTCCAGTCAACCATGTCCTGTGATTTGAGATTCCGTGAAATTAGCATTTGATCAAAAAACAGATACACATTTCTAATTCTAAAAAAGTTCATTTTCTCAACAACCTTTTCAAGTACTTTGAATCTCCTTGCAAAGCTGTTCCCTCGTTGAGTTACGCAGTTCAAGTGCCAGACAACTTAAGATCTACCACACTACCTGAAATGCTGTTACACTGTCACAGAGTAAATCTCAGTTACTACAAAGTGTGCTACATCTTTCAATAAGCCCTCTCCAATTGTCATTGCCAACTGTTTTTAAAGTTGACTTTTAAAGTTGTGGACTCTACCAAGTCTCATGCAGAAATGCACTATGATATTCTCTGAACTGCTATTAGCAAAATCCAAAAGAGGCTCAGGATCAAATTCTGAAATTTATGGACACAAATCAACTTTATGAATACTGAAGTAAAACTTATTTTACATCCTACGATTGTCTTTTTCTTCTTCTTTCGGCTGCTCCCATTAAGGGTCACCACAGCGGATCAACTGTTTCCATTTCTTCCTGTCCTCTGCATCTTGCTCTGTCACACCAACCACCTGCATGTCCTTTCTCACCACATCCATAAACCTTATCTTAGGCCTTCCTCTTTTCCTGCTACCTGGCAGTTTCATCCTTAGCATCTTTTTCCCAATATACTCTGCATCCCTCCTCAGCACATGTCCAAACCAATGCAATCTTGCCTCTTTGGCTTTGTCTCCAAACCTTCCAACCTGGGCTGACCCTCTAATATACTTATTCCTAATCCTGCCCATCCTCGTCACACCCAGTGCAAATCTTAACATCTTCAACTCTGCCACATCACGCTCGGACTCCTGCCTTTTTGTCGTTGCCACTGTCTCCAACCCATATAACATAGCTGGTCTCACTACCCTCTTGTAGACCTTCCCTTTCACTCTTACTGGTACTCGTCTGTCACAAATCACTCCTGACACACTTCTCCACCCACTCCATCCTACCTGTACTCTCTTCTTCACCTCTCTTGCACACTCACCATTACTCTGAACTGTTGATCCCAAGTATTTAAATTCATCCACCTTCACCACCTCTACTCCCTGCATCCTCACCATTCCTCTATCCTCCTTCTCATTCACACAGACACATATTCTGTCGTAGTCTTGCTGACCTTCATTCCTCTCCTCTCTAGAGCATATCTCCATCTCTCCGGGGTCCCCTCCACCTGTTCCCTACTCTCACTACAGATCACAATGTCATCTGCAAACATCATAGTCCACGGGGACTTCTGTCTGATCTCGTCTGTTAACCTGTCCATCACCACTGCAAATAAGAAAGAGCTTAGAGCTGATCCTTGATGTAATCCCACCTCCACCTTAAACACATCCGTCACTGCCACCACAGACCTCACCACTGTCACACTACCCTCATACATATCCTGTACCACACTTACATACTTCTCTGACACTCCCGACTTCCTCATACAATACCACAACTCCTCTCTAGGCACCCTGTCATATGCTTTCTCTAAGTCCACAAAGACACAATGCAACTCCTTCTAACCTTCTCTGTACTTCTCCAGCAACACTCTCAGAGCAAACATCGCACCTGTAGTGCTCTTTCCTGGCATGAAACCATACTGCTGATCACCAGTCATCACCTCACTTCTTAACCTAGCTTCCACTACTCTTTCCCATAACGTCATGCTGTGACTGATCAGTTTAATCCCTCTGTAGTTACTAAAGCTCTGCACATCACCCTTATTCTTAAAAATCGGTACCAAAACACTTTTTCTCCATTCCTCAGGCATCCTCTCACTTTCCAAGATTTCAATAAACAATCTAGTTAAAAACTCAACTGCCATTTCGCCTAAACATCTCTGATATGAAGCTTAAAATCCTTAACTTTATATTGAGTATGCATTATGTTCACGATCTGAAAATCTAATTTTTCTCTTGTGTTTGTTGAGTTAAAAGGTGAGTTACAGGGGGTTGGGGTAGAAAATGTATTCAGTTTATTCTTTGTTTTGACTGTCTTTATTGAGGGAAAAGGTCTGGGAAAGAAAAATAACATGGGTTCACACAGAGGCAAGTAGTAGCAAATGCTTACAAGCCAAGTCTGCTGAGCATTAATGTGTGCATGTAAGTTGCACACAGGAAGCATATATTGAAAAGAACAGTCATGCACAATATGAAAGAGTAATAGTTTCATATCAGAATGACTACCTTATTAATTTTATCATGGAATGTCAATGGCATTGCAGTTGCAGACAAATAACAGAGTGCTGAATAATATAAAGAAATGTAGGGTACAAACAGCAATATTACAGGAGACATACCTAGATAGAAATGAGCATGTGAATTTAGCAAAGAAAGTACTTCAAAATGGATATTCAGCAAAGTATCAAGGATAAAGAAAAAGGGAGGCAATACTGATTGCAATAGGGTCTTCAATAGTGATACAGGAAGAGAGAGAGAATAACTGTAGACTTGGGGTACGTTAATCCTCTTTCAGCTGAAAATATAAGAAAGAACTTTAAGACTGAGGCTTTTTACTTAAAAGTAGATGAGACACAAGTTGGATTAAACAGAGTACAATAGACCTGAAAATATAAAGCCAGGCCTGTATCTTCATTCTATGCATAAAGTTGAAGAAAGAGACAGTTCACTAGAAGGAAAAACATAACTTTTTGGGCAATGCATGAGACGTGCAGATACTGCTCTCAAGGGGAAAATTACAGGAGGTTCCTTTTTTAAGAGAAATGGAATGCTAGATAACGAATACACAATTAGGCACCTGATAGACAAGGTCTGGGAATCAAGTTTGAAGTAATGTAATATGTATGTTTAGGACAGTGCTCTCAGATTCTGGTTCATGGCTTGTTCAGATATTGTTGAATACTTTTGTGCTTTCAGTTATCTGACATAGTATGCTGCTACATATGACATGAATATACTGCTGTGACATTTACATCTGCTATTATATTTTATTATTTTACACTGGCCACTACAATAAGCAGATTAAGGGATGCAATACTAGCTTTGCATAAACAATTCAGTCTTTTTTGTTTCAACTGTTTTTATTCAGGGAAAAAGACAAAGGTCTGGACAGAGTGATGACCAGTTGCTGTAGATCAAGTCAATGTGGTTGCTAGAAGTATACAGAAAACAAATTTCAAAACATTTATGAGGGGTGTGGCAGCCTGGCACCAAATTAGCTGGTGTATCTAACATCAGTTAAAGCAGGTGAATATAGCAGACCATACATTTCATTGTTTATTGCACAGGAATTATGGAACAATGTACTAATACACAGGCTTCCATTTCCGTTACAAACGGACCTCTGCCAGAGGACTCCAGTACAGTTATAATGCTATCTGGATTTGAACAAAGTTAGCTGCTGTCAGCAACAAGCCTTTGGAAATTAAATTTTTAAATAAAGCTAATCAACCTGAAAAAGGTAGCAGTAAAATTCTTGTTAAATCCTCAGTGTGACAATTCCATTTTGGGAATGGATATTATGTCAGGATTATTTGTTGTGGAGAAATAAAGATGCTGTAATGTGTACAGTGGTGCAGACAGAAGAGATCTGCAAAAAGCTGTGTGCAATAATTCCACAGATGAGGTACAGGATTTAAGGAATCAGTTACTGCAAGAGTTTCCAGAGTTATGGGCTAGAGATAAAACAGACTGCGTTCTGGTTGCCGCTGCCAAATTGAAGGCAGAGGAACCTACAGAAAGGTTACTACCATATCAGAAACAGTACCCCATTCCCAGAGTAGCAGTGGAGAATATCCATACATGCATCACAGACTGGGAAAACAGGGGCATTATAATTAAATGGTCAAGTCCATCCAATTTTCCCATTTGTGTGGTAAAGAAAAAGAATGGCAGTTACAGATTAATAAGGCTAGTAAAAAGTGCACCACCCCAGCAACACATGGTGCCTGATCCACCTGAAATAGCTGTCAAATTAGATACACAGAGTAAATGGTTTGCTGTTATTGAGTTAGAAAATGATTTTTTGCTGTACCTTTAACTGAATCCCCACAGAAAAGTTTTCCTTTCACCTTAGATGATACTCATTACATGAGGACATGTTTACCAATGGGTTCTGTAAATTCACCAGTAGTTTCAGACATTGGCATGGGTACTGAGGCCATTAAATGATGGTGATAAAGTGTTACAGTACATAAATGATATCCTGGTGCAGACAAATAGAAAATGAGCACTTATAGATACTACACAAAGTCTTATTAGCCTTACAAAATGCTGGTTTTAAAGTCAATGCTAGTAAAATGTAGTTAAAGCAACAGACAGTAAAATTCCTAGGGGTGACTGTACAGCCCCAGGTCTGAACCCCATGCAGGTAAAAAGTGCAGTCCATTTTGAACATGCCATTGCCTACCACAATTAAAGATTTACAGAAGTATTCAGGAATTATGAATTATAACAGGGAATTTATAGAATGGCAGACCCTTTGTAAAAAATTACTGATGCAAAGTTACCCAAGTACTACAACTGTAGAATGGTCAGAAGAGGGAAAGAAGGCAGTGGGGACACTGAAAAAGAAACTTGCAATATTTACTGAATTGATTATGCCATCAGCAGAATGTCTTTTTTATTTGCAAGCAACAACTGAAAATAATAGCATCTCTGCTGTCCTGATTCAGAAATTATCATATACCTTATAGCAAGGTATCCGGACTAAACTGAGAACTATTACATTTTCCAATAGACTGTTATCAGTGGAGAAGGATTATCATCCTGGTGTAAAGGCTTTGCTAGCTATATACTGGGGAATTCAACAGTAAGAATTCATCAGTTTTCTCCAATAATAGCACAGACACCACATCACACAGTCAAGACCCTAATGTATTCAGACAGATACAGAGCTATGAACCAGGCTAAAACTTCCTAAAGGGATTATAACTTTAGACATAAGGATATTTCAATAAAGGTAAGGAAAAATATATGTCTCAACAGCTCTTGTATGACAGGACCCCACACATTTGTGAGGAAGAGATGGACAGAATTCCAAATTCACCTTTTTCAGATCAGTTCAGTGCAGATGGCAGTTGTGTATATGTAGATGGGTCAAAATGTTATGAAAGTACATACCACACAGAATCTGCAGTTTACACAAACACTACAGAATCAGAGACCTATATGATCAAACTTCCTGGGCATCTGTCAGCCCAATGTGCTGAGAAGGAATCTGTTTTATATGGTATAAAACAGTATGAATACAGTCCAGTTCAACATTATTAGTGACTATTCGTATGTGGTAACAGCCCTCACTATATACTTAGAAATTTGGGCAAGAAGGGGATTTGTAGACAGTAAAGGCAAAAACCTTTACAGCATGCAGACATTTTGAAGAAATTAAATGATCCAGGCTGGAAAACCATAAATAAATGAAGCATTTGTGAGGAAAAGGCACATCAGGCAAAAGATCTTCATTTTCTTGGCAATTCATAGCTGATGCAGCAGCAAAAAAGGCTGCCAAAGTGGGGGTTCCTTTATATCCAGATCAGTGGGAGGGGAACAAAGTAGGAGGTATCACAAAGGTGAACCAAGAGAGCTCAACATTCAAAGCAGATTTAACGAAGATTCTGAAAATGAAGTGAGATGCTGATGAACCAGCACAATGTAAGGTTGCCAGTCGAGTTCCGGGAGTAAAGCTGCACATGTACAAAACAGAGCAAGGGCACTTTTGCCCTATATACCAAAATCGTTGGCTAAGCAGTTAAGTGCAAAGTACAGTTGTGTACACCTACCATAAATGTAGATGTTCGAGTGTCTTCACTGTTGCAGTCATAACTGTAGGGTGCTCCTGCCGGCAGGCAGCCCGAGGTCGGCCAGAATCCCAAAGTCTGGGTCCGGCGTCGGCTGTACAAGCTAGTACCCTGACGTCAGTACGCTTTGGTACATAGCCCTCAGCCGACGCCATCTTCTCCAGTCTTTCTTGCCGTGCGGTGGAAAGCAGCTCGCAAGTCGTTGGTTGGCGATTTTCGAACAGCATATTTTGTTGTTGTCGGTCCGAAGTTCTTACTTCTCTTCTCAAAGCTAAGTACCCCGTTGGGGAATCTTTTTCTTGTTCCTCCGATGTCAGAAAAAGTTAATAATTGTATAGCGTGACTGCAACAGTGAAACACGAAGAACATCCATCAGTTACTGGGTCATTTAGGCTTCCAGAAAATTTGGCCCATCATAAAGCATTAGTTTTGGAACCCACAGCTAAAAAAGCAGTGCAAGGAAACACAAGAGGAATGCATAATACGTCTGCAGAAAAACCCTACGTAAAAAGAAGCCTGTTACAAACAGTACCAGTCTCAGAGGCAGCATGGTACAGTATCTAGACAGACTTTGCAGGTCCCTTACATCCATCAAAAAGGGGGCTACTACTACGTGTTGGTAGTTATAGACACATTCACTAAGTGGGTGAAGGCTATTCCCACCAAGGTCATGACAGCAAAAACTACAGCATCTGTATTTTGAAACTATTTTTTTTTTCACATTGAGGGTCGCCTCAGATAATTAAATCTGATAATAGTACTCAATTCACAAGTCAGATTATAAAGGAATTTGTAACCTGTTAGAAACACAGCCGAGATCTCATGTTCCATATCACCCAGTCTAAAAAAATGGTGGAAATAATGAATAAAACCATTAAGGAAAGACTTAATAAAGCTTGTATAGAGAGGGGACCTAATTGGGTAATTAATTTGCCAGCTATCTTGCTGGAAATAAGGCTCATCACCCAATGTCAAATCAGAAATCTTACCTTCTGAGTTAATGACAAGAAAAATGCCACTGAATTTTCTCTTTGACACATCTCTGGGGACACAGCCTTCTTAATTTAGTGTAACACATCACCAGGCTTGGTTACAGACTTTGCAGCAATCCATCAACAACATGAGTTTATTCCATGCAGGTATAATGTACAAAATGCTAGGAGACCCAGCTAATACTGTACAGCTAAAGCAGGATCAACAAGTTATGCTGAAATGATTTGTGTTTTGGGGCTGTTTTGTTTCACACTAGAAAGGACAATACATTATAGTCAAACAGAAGGGGGTTCTGGTGTATCAAATCAAGAAAAGTAGTAAGAAGCACAGGGACAGAAATGTTAACATTGTGCATGTTGATCAACTAAAGCTGGTTAAAAATGCAAATGTAAATAAGAAAGTAATATTGCTTTTTTGTACATTTCAGATTGTAACATGAAACACATTACCAGCTTTGAATAATCTGCCAGTGTGATTTTTCAAAATACAAACTTTTCAATGCCAGCCTCCCAGCCTTGCACAGGAGATGGGAAGGGGGAGGGTTGAAAGACCAAAGTGTAAAAGGGCACAGGAAAGGATAGTGGGACTCGTAAGGTAGTCTTTCCAATATCCCAGCAGTGGCTTGGGATGATGGAGTGTAGGGCTCATTCTAGTATTCTTGCTTGGCTTAACTATTTTGCAAGACCTGGGATTATGATAACTGGATTGCAAGCGGAATAATTACAGCTGAAGTTTGCAAGTGACTGTGAAACAGTTTATGTGCCAGTCAGTGAAACACTCGCAGCTTATTGTTTTTCAGAGTTTCTTTAAATATAGTTGGGTATCAACAGTATAAACATATCTACACATTGTTCACATGGAATGTTGTTAATGTTACATATTTTTCAGTAGATAAACTGTATGGTAACTGGATTTATGTAATATCGGAAGGGATATTTTCTTTAGGACTGATACAAGTACACAAGGAAGATGCAGGTATGTTTTCATGTAAAATAGTGATATCGCAATATAAAGTATTACAAGCTGAGTTTCAAGTTCAGGTTCTACTTACAGAGCATCACCTAGTAAAAAGGGAAGTGTTGAAATGGGAGGACTGTTATCCACCTTGCAATGCATTTCCCAAGCTTGAGTTTACCTATGCATATGCTTTAAATTTGTCTCAATGCTGGATCTGGTCCATGTGGCAGAAGCAAGGAAAGATATGCCCCTCTAGTGTCAGTTTCAGTTAGTCTGCATAATATATCCATCATGCTTGACAGGTCATATAAAGAGAAAGGAGGTGGGCTAAACAGTACAATCTTTTAAGAAATCGATGTTAACAACATCCAATATTTGAATTTTTGGACAACAGAGAAAGGTTTCATTTGCTATACAAGTAAGGTATCATGGTACAATAAGGCATCTGTCCAGAAGCTAAAAAAAATAGGCAATATGAGTGTAATTTTACCTTTACAGCTTACAGAAATAGGGAAAAAATGTGCAGGGTTAGCAGTTCATACCCTGTTCAACTGAATAATCACAGAAATAAACTTGAAATCATGTATGGTATTTTCTTCATGTTGCTTCTGGAACAGCAGGGTTTGCATGCTAACTATGCTTTATAGCACATGTATTATGTGTGTGGAAACAGAGCCTACAAATGGCTACCACCAAACTGGTATGCCTCATGTTATATAGGATATGTAATACCAGCCATAAGACATTTTAAAAAAAGTACCTAGTCCAGTAAGTTTTAGTAATCACAGCATTAAAATGGACTTGTACACTGATTTTCAGGATGATGTGCAGGACTTAAACACATAACCTCAGAATTTGGACATCAATACCCTAAAGGCTATGGATCTAGGTAATGCAGTAATCACTGGAGCAGGTATATTTCGTGCATGTGAAGCTATTAAAGCTATTTGGGAATTACACAAATTAGCCAAGTTGCTGGAGGTATTAACTAATAGTACCTTTGAATCCATAAAAAAACATAACTTTGGAAATGACCATGATGCACATGGTGGCCCTCAAGAACAGCATGGCGCTTGATTACCTGCTGGCTTCACATCATGGGACTTGTGGGTCAATCAGAACAGAATGTTGTAGTTATATACCAGATAAAAGTGAATCTAGCAAGACACATCTGCAGATTATGAGTGCGGTGATGACCGAGGTGCAGAACACTGGTAACACCTCATGGACAGATTGGATTGCAAGCTTGTTTAATGGTTGGGGTGGAATAGTTTTAAAATATCTTCTGGTAGTTATATTGATTAACTATTCTAGTACCACTCTGCAAACTGTGCATTACAAAACCCTTAATGGAAAGTGGCACAAAGCCCGTATTTTCAAACCATATTACAGTAATTAGTAATAAGAGTATCATACATTTGTGAGATAGCTACAAAAGAAGGCCCCTGTTCAGGGATATCTGGGAAAGCTGCAAGACTGAGGCTTTTCACTTAAAAGTCGATGCTAGACATAAGGTTGAATAAATATAGTACATTAGGCCTGAAAATATAAAGTCAGGCCTGTGTCTTCATTTTATGCATACAGTTTCAGAAAAAGGGCAGTTCAGTAGAAGGGAAAAGATAACTTTTCTGGCTAACCATGAGACGTACAGAAATAACAGCTCTCAAGGGAAAACTACAGATTGTTCCTTCAGCAATGGAAAGTTGTGTGTACTTGCAGTGGAATGCTAGATAAAGAACAATCTATTAGGCACCATTAGCCACCTGCTAGACAAGGCCTTGGAATCAAGGATAAAGGGCTGGATACAGCTATCACAGGAAAGTTAATGAACAGAAGTAATATAATATGTATGCTTAGGATGGAGCTCTCAGAGTCTGGTTCAAAACTTTTTCAAATATTGTACAATACTTTCATGCTTTCAGTTATCTGACATATTATGCTGATATCATCTAAATATGTCGTTGCTATTATATTTTATTATTTTATGCTGCTCACTAGATTAAAGTATTTTTAAGCACTCTGGTGCAAACTGATTTCTTACAGAATTTTAACCTACCAAATGTCTCCTTACCAATTTTCAATCAAATCTGTTACTTACTGATTAATGCATTTGATCCATCTAATTTTAATTGTAGCAACAAACCTAATTAATAAAATCAAATATTATGCTTATTTTCTCCTTATTAGTTAAATAACCTAACATTTCCTGTTATTTAGTATATAAATCAGTTGTACTAAATAATAAATGCATTCCTCTTAAAAAGTTATTTTATACACAATTTATGATTCTAAATAATTCTTATTTAACACCAACAGGAATTGCAACTTTTTTCTAAACACCCCATCATCGTGTATGTTATGTAATTACCCTCAGGCAGATTGGATGCATATTTTATGGAGCTGTAAACACTCGGAACAAATTTGGTTAAATATTAAAGGTAAATTACAACTTTTGGGGTACAGCGAAAATATATACAATAAAGAATTCATGATCTTACACATACTTCCTGCTGATTTATCAGGGATCTATTCCTATTAATAGCCATCTTTATGCTTACTAAACTATATATTACTAAAAACTGGGCCAACCATGTAAATAAGTCATGGAGAAAATTCAAGGAAATACCTGGTAAATATTTTAAAGCTTACTATATTACTTTTTACCACAAGAAAAGCTACCAGGATTGAAACAATTTTATGGATAAGTTATTTAAATGTACCTTATAATGTTTTTATTTACATTTAAACAGGTTAATTTCTTGTACATTCATTTGCTGTTATCTTTCTATTCTTGTTTTCATTGCTCATTCCTTAGAAATGTTCCTTACTGTTCCATGATCATAAGGGATTTCAGTTTTTCTTTCCAAAAGTCCTTGACATATTCATACTGCTATGCACACTTTCTATTGCATATAGTATATATAGTTACTTTGTAGTTTTATTAATTTATAGGTAGGTACTAGGCTATTGGCCCTAGGGCCTATATAAGCCTAGCCAAATGGTACCCTGGCTTTTGCCACCCAAGAAATGTATTTTCCTGTGCCCCTGTCGAGCAGAGCCACAGAAGTGATCCCCGTGGTGAATTTCCTATCTCCCATCCAATCATCAAGAAAAGTGCTAATGAGGAGCTTTGTTTGATATAGATAGGTAGTTTGTTCCAGAGTATGGGAAGTCTCTATCCCTCCAGCATGTTCTGTTTATTGTGGTGACAAGGTTTGGGTCCCTAGAGCGTGTAGCTTGGAGGGATTGGGATTTCTTTAAGTGGAGCATGTCCAACAGCTCTGGGTTTGACATAGCTTTGCATGTTAGGCAGAGATTGCCTTTGAGTAGGCGATATGCGACAGAGTAGAGCTGGAGTTTTTTGAGACTGTCTGCGTAGGGCATCTGTTTGAGGCCGGTAATCCTCTTTGTGAGGTATTTCTCCGGCCTTTCCAGTTGTTGTAGATGTCTTGTGAGGTACATACCAAAAGGGACATTGTACTCTATAATGGATCTAATGAGTGACGAGTAGAGGGGAACAATGACTTCTTTTTTCCTGGATGAGAAACCTTTTGTGATGAAGTGTGCCACGTAGAAGGGTTTCCTGACTACTGTGACAAAGTGATTATCAAAGGAGAGACTACTGTCCACCTGTGTCCCAAGGTCTCATCACATTTTCAGTATTAAGTAGACTACCACCTATGTGGTAGTTCATGGGTACAGAGTTTTTACCAAAAGGGATGACAATGCACTTTTTGGCACTGAGCTTGAGGTCATGGCTTTGACACCAGGCATCTGTCTCATTGAGGCCTTTTTGTATGATGTCCACATCATTAGGAGTTTTGATTATGGCTCCTAGTTTGCAGTCATCTGCAAACTTTATTAGCCAAAGACCTTCTGTGTTAGCCTGTACTTCAGAGAAGTAGATACCAAACAGGTGAGGACCTAGGACTGAACCCTGTGGTAGTCCACTTGTCACTGGTCTGAAGTTGGATTTAGAGTCTGCTACTTTCACAGTGTGGATTCTGTCAGTGAGCCAGTTAGCAACCCATCTTGTGACATAGGGATTTATACCTAGTTTAGTGAGTTTATCTATAATTTCAGAGTGGGGGATGGTGTCGAAAGCCTTGGTGAGATCGAGATAGACTGTGTGGACCACCTTACCCTCATCTACAGCTTTGGTGACTGCTTCAAAGAAGTCTATCAGGTTTAGGAGACATGATCTGCCTTTTACAAACCCGAACTGAGTAGGGTCCAGAGTTTGGAGATTACCAATTGTCATTGTTTATAAGTTCCATGATGATATGTTCCATAGCCTTGCAGACCAGGCTCATCTGGCTAATGGGGCGGTAGTTTCCAGGGTCTGTGGTGGCTCCCCCTGTGTGGAGTGGGATAACCGTTGCTGTGTGCCATTCAGTGGGCACAAAGCCTGAGGTGAGGCTATGACTGAATATGGTAGTTAGGTGGGGTGCCAGTTCGTTCAGTAGTTCATGTAGAACACAGCCTAGGATGTTGTCAGGTCCCATGGATGCTGTGTTCTTGACTTTGGAGAGTGTTTTTTTTTTACCTCTGCAGCCGTTATTACAGGAACTTTGCATTCTTCCAGTATAGAGATGGGCCCTTTAGGGGGTGAGAGAGGGGTAAAGTTAGCACTGAACCTATCTGCTAGGATGTTGGCAATATCAGTCGGTTCTGTATATTTAGTGCCATTGTGCTGTAACTCAGAGCAGATCTGAGTGTTGCCATTGAGATTCTTGACATAGCTATAGAATGCTTTGTTGTTGTCTTTAAAATTAGTGGCAATTTTGTTTTCGTAACTAGCTTTGGAGGATTTTATGTGGTATGCCAGCTTCTTACTGAGGCTGACCATGGAAGTTCCTCCGATCATGGGATTTTACTCTTTTTTGCAATAGTCTCTTTCTTCTGTTGTATTACAAGTAATACTGTGTTTGCTTGTTGTTTTGACCTTTTCTTTTCTTCTTCTGGTTTTCTTGCAACTAGTTTGTACCAGTTTTTTTTTTTTTTGTTAATTGTGAGAAAATGTTAATAAAAAGTCATTTGGAAAAAAAATTGTAGATTTGGAGTAAAAGGGTTCACTAGCAATAAAGGAGGACTACACCGGCATCTATTTAGTTTCCACCTAAAACTATCATTACGAAGCTTAACTGAATTTTGTGAGAAACAGTTAGTGGTTTCAACACAGAATATTTATGGGTAAGGACCATTGCATGGTTTGCAATAGTAAGAAAGTATCAGCAGATAGAGAAGGGAAAATACAACAAAAGAAGGTAGATCTATGAAGAAATATATTACAATAGTTGGAATATGTAAATTTACTACAAGGACAGAATTTACATATTATTCCCCAAGGTACAATAACAGACCTCAACAGGATAAAAATTATATTTCACAGGAGTACTAGTATTTAAAGTTTTGAAACATATCCGATAACTATTTTAGATCACACACCTGTAAAGACTATGATAAAGGTACAAAGCAATGAAGTAAAAATGAGACAATGGCACTGCCCCTACTGATTTGTTAAAAAAGGGGAACTTAGAGAATGGGCAGTGGAAAGGATTTGAGAGTTATTACGAAAGACAGGCATTTCTTCAAAAGGGACAGCTAGAGAGAGAGACAAAATGAAAATGGAGTTTAAAATGTGACAGAAATGAGAGAAAGAGATGTGGAAAGTAATGGGAATTACTTAAAGAGGATGTCAAAGGTTAAAGTAATGCAAAAGGATAATCTGACAGAACAAGAGAAGGAACAAATGCTAATTGGAAAGTAAGGAAGCATTTGGATAATATGCATGTTTTAGAAATGTCAGTGTTAAGCAAGTATTTATGTTAACTCCAGAGGGCAAAAACTCTTAGCACAATGACTCAGACAACAAAAGTATAAGGGTTGTTGCCACAGCTATTGACTCTATGATAAGAAAACTAACCAGAGATCATGCTCATATTAGAGATATTTCGGAAAATCTATTAAAATTTATATAAAGGAGAGGAATTGGGAAAATGAGAAATGGAACAAATGGAAATATTTATTGAAGACTTAACTATACCAAGGTAAAGGGAAGATGATGCTCAAAAATTAACTGCTAAGACAAGAGGTGATGAAATAAAAATGGTTATGTATAATCAAACAAAAAACAGAGTGAAGAATGCAAGCCAACAGATTTACTAACCACAAACCTTTCGGGTAAAACCCGATATGTATAATCAATCAACAGAAAAGTCTCCAAGAACATTAGAAGGGAAGAAAGTGATAAACATCTGGTTGGTTTTACTTAACAATATTAAAAAACAGGGACAGTAATAGCATCTTGGAAGAAAATTTCAGAGGCTGTATTACCCAAAGAGGGTAAAGACCCTTTAGATCCAGCTTCATATAGACCAATTTTAACTTTATAATCCTGGTTTAAAAGAATATCTGTTTATACTACCTAAAAGAATGGTAAAGCTGTTAACACAACTGATAATATGGATCAATGTGGTTTTGTGGAGGTGAGGTAAACATCTGACAATATTTATAGGACAATGATGATCCAGAGAGAAGCCACGTCTATGAAAATGCTGCTATTTTTGGTAGGTTGTGATGCAGATTCAATATAACCATTCCCTGATAGAACAATAAGGGTAATTGGTAGGATATAGGAAGGATCAGAGGGAAGAACTGATGTGGAAGAGTTTCTCTTCAACAAGCTGTGTTTTAACAGACGAACTAGGCAGGGCTGTCCTTTTTCCCCTTTGTTACTTGATTTACAGTTGGAGACATTGGCAAAAAAAGTACTCACAAATTCAAAGATATTTTTTTCTTGATAACTACATGAGTTGTGATTTTATTCATAGATAATACTTTTCTTGATAAAACGAGAAAAAGACAGGTCAGTGTTGTGGAACATTTTGAGACAGTTTCAAGTCTTTTCAGGATATAAAGAAATGAAAATAAAACAAAGATTTTACACATGAATTGTTATAGCAACACCCATATCTATAGTGACATAAGATGAAGTATTTAGTTGGACTAAAAAGGGATTCCATTATGACAGCTGTGGGTGTGTGGAAAGAGACAAAACAAAAGATAATACAAACATTGAGAACTTGGAAGCTTTAGATTATGGATATGGATATTTAAGATACAAGTATTGAAAATGTTTCAAGTCCCTTTTAGTTTTATGTACAGATCAGACATATTTTTTTTATCAAACAGAGAAGAAATTGTGGACCTTTTAATTTGGGAATGGAAAGGGGCAACAGTTAAGTGGGATAAGTTGTTTCTCCCTACAGAAGAGGATGGTTTCAGATCACCTGATTTGAAGGGCTACTTTGGGGCTATGCAGACAAGGTTAAAAGGAGGAGAAGAGGGGGAAGGCATGCCCAAAGACAGGTAAAGGCTAGGACTGTGGTAGTGAGGTTCGGAGCTTTGAATGTTGGCAGTATGACTGGTATAGGGAGAGAGCCAGCTGATATGATGGACAGAATGAAGGTTGGTATATTGTGTGTGCAAGAGATCAGATGGAAGGGGAGCAAGGCTAGGTGTATCGGAGGCAGGTTTAAATTGTTTTATCATGGTGTGGATGGGAGGAGAAATGGCGTAGGGATTATCCTGAAGGAACAGTATGCTAAGAGTGCTTTGGAGGTGAAAAAAGTGTCCGATAGTGATGTTTATGATGCTGGAAATTGATGGTATAATGATGAATGTTGTTAGTGCATATGCTCCACAAGTTGGGTGTGCGATGGATGAGAAAGAAACATTCTGGAGTGAGTTGGATGAAGTGGTGATAACTGTACCCAAGGGTGAGAGAATGGTGACTGGAGCAGATTTCAATGGGCATGTTGGTGAAGGGAACAGAGGGGATGAGGAAGTGATGGGTAGGTATGGTGTTAAGCAAAGGAATGCAGAAGGTCAGATGGTAGTAGATTTTGCAAAAAGGATGGACATGGCTGTGGTGAATATGTATTTTAACAAGAGGGAGGAGCATAGGGTGACATACAAGAGTGGAGGGAGATGCACACAGGTGGATTATATTTTATGTAGAAGGGCCAGTCTGAAGGAGATTGGAGACTGTAAAGTGGTGGCAAAGGAAAGTGTAGTTAGGCAGCATAGGATGGTGGTTTGTAGGATGACATTGGTGATCAAGAAGAGGAGGAGGAGTGTGAGGGCAGCACCAAGGATCAAATGGTGGAAACTGAAAAAGGGTAATTGTGAGGTGGAGTTCAGGGAAGAGTTAAGACTAGGTGGCAGTGAAGAGTTGCCAAATAGTTGGGTAACTACAGCAGAGCTAGTAAGGGAGATGGCTATAAAAGTGCTTGGTGTGACATCTGGAAAAGGAAGGAGGACAAGGAGACCTGGTGGTGGAATGAGGAAGTACAGGAGAGTATGCAGAGAAAGAGGTTGGTGAAGAAGAAGTGGGATTGTCAGCGAGATGAAGAAAGTAGACAGGAGTACAAGGAGATAAGGTGCATAGCAAAGACAGAGGTGGCGAAGGCTAAGGATAAGGCGTATGAAGAGTTGTATGAAAGGCTGGACACTAAGGAGGGAGAAAAGGACCTGTACCGATTGGCTAGACAGAGGGACTGAGCTAGTAAAGATGTGCAGCAGGTAAGGGTGATAAAGGATAATGAGGAGAACGTACTCACAAGTGAGGAGAGAGTGTTGAGCAGATGGAAATAGTACTTTGAGGGGCTGATGAATAAAGAGAATGAGAGGGAGAGAAGGTTGGATGATGTGCGGATAGTGAATCATAAAGTGCAGTGGATTAGCAAGGAGTATGTAAGGAAAGCTATGAAGAGGATGAAGAATGGAAAGGCTGTTTACATACCTGTGGAAGCATGGAGGTGTTTAGGTGAAATGGCAGTGGAGTTTTTAATTAGATTGTTTCTTGGAAAGTGAGACGATGCCTGAGGAATGGAGAAAAACTGTTTTGGTACCGATATTTAAGAATAAGGGTGATGTGCAGAGCTGTAGTAACTACAGAGGGATTAAATTGATCAGTCACAGCATGAAGTTATGGGAAAGAGTAGTGGAAGCTAGGTTAAGAAGGGATGTGATGATTAGTAATCAGCAGTATGGTTTCATGCCAGGAAAGAGCACTACAGATGCGATGTTTGCACTGAGAGTGTTGATGGAGAAGTACAGAGGAGGTCAGAAGGAGTTGCACTGTGTCTTTGTGGACTTAGAGAAAGCATATGACAGGGTGCCTAGAGAGGAGCTGTGGTATTGTATGAAGAAGTCAGGAGTGTCAGAGAAGTATGTAAGAGTGGTACAGGATATGTACGAGGGTAGTGTGACAGCAGTGAGGTCTGCGGTGGGAGTGACGGATGCGTTTAAGGTGGAGGTGGGATTACATCAATGATCAGCTCTGAGCCCTTTCTTATTTGCAATGGTGATGGACAGGTTGACAGACAAGATCAGACAGGAGTCCCCGTGGACTATGATGTTTACAGATGACAGTGTGATCTGTAGTGAGAGTAGGGAACAGGTGGAGGAGACCCTGGAGAGGTGGAGATATGCATTAGAGAGAAGAGGAATGAAGGTCAGCAGGACTAAGACAGAATATATGCATGTGAAAGAGGGAGGATAGAGGAATGGTGAGGATGCAAGGAGTAGAGGTGGCGAAGGTGGACGAGTTTAAATACTTGGGATCAACAGTTCAGAGTAATGGTGAGTGTGGAAGAGAGGTGAAGAAGAGTGTACAAGCAGGATGGAATGGGTAGAGAAGAGTGTCAGGAGTGATTTGTGACAGCCGAGTACCAGTAAGAGTGAAAGGGAAGGTCTACAAGAGGGTAGTGAGACCAGCTATGTTATATGGGTTGAAGACAGTGACACTGACAAAAAGGCAGGAGTCAGAGCTGGACGTGGCAGAGTTAAAGATGTTAAGATTTGCACTGGGTGTGACGAGGGCAGGATAAGAATAAGTATATTAGAGGGTCAGCCCAGGTTGGAAGGTTTGGAGACAAAGCCAGAGAGGCAAGATTACATTGGTTTGGACATGTGCTGAGGCGGGATGCAGAGTATATTAGGAAAAAGATGCCAAGGATGAAGCTGCCAGGTAATAGGAAAAGAGGAAGGCCTAAGATAAGGTTTATGGATATGGTGAGAGAGGACATGCAGGTGATTGGTGTGACAGAGCAAGATGCAGGGGACAGGAAGAAATGGAAACAGATGATCCGCTGTGGCGACCCCTAACGGAAGCAGCCAAAAGAAGAAGAAGAAGAAGAAGACAAGGTTAAAATACATAACAGAAGTAGAAGGTTGCAAAGTACAATGCAATGATGATAAAATGGGGAGTTCATGAAATACGGACAGAGCAGGACTTTAAGTACCAGGAAGTATTCTAAAAACTAAGCTAGCATGGGAAATGAGAAGGGAGATTTTACTAAAGGATGACTGCAACTAGGGGCACAGAAAATAGACAAGAGGAGTCTGAAATTTATTGGGGAAAACAAGCAAATGAATCAAGGTATTGGGAGCAAATATCTATAGAAGGAAGGCAATAGAGTGGGATAAGGCCAAGCTGAAGTTTGAAATGCAGGCCAGAGACTACCTTCCTTACAGGGACTGAGAGTACAGACAATCAGAAAGGGATGGGGGAGTGTTAAATGAATTACCAGCTCTGGAAGAGTTTTTAGTGGAGTCTAGAACAGAAGCTGGTATTAAAAAGGGATAATTAGTAGGGCATATAAAATACTGCATGCTAACATTAAGAATCAAATAGAAAATATTAGAAAACATTGGTGGAAAAAGAATGTAAACGCAATATACAAATTAACAGTGAAAGGATATCTTTATGGTTCTCTAGTATGCAATAAAGTCCAGATGGTTTAAGATTTTTGCTTCTAACTCTTTGCATAGATATTTTATACCCCAAACACACACCAGAAATTTTTTCCTCGGGTACATAGCAATTGTAGGAGGTGTGTTGTGAAAGAGCGGTAATTAGGAAAATGTTTTTTGGCAATGTAATAAGATGGCAGATTTAAAAAAAAAAAAAAAACCTACACAGTACTTTGTCAGAAATGTTGGGGGAGCAAATGATTGTATCTAAGGATCTAAGATCTAAGGATATCTAGGATAAGAATTCCTTTTTGCTCTGAAATGGGAACTGAATTGGTTGACATAAGTAAGGCCCAAGTTTAACGCTATGGGCTGCAAACAAAAGCAATTACTACAACATGGAGATTAAAATCTCAACTAATAATATCTGAAGTACTGAATAATGTAAAGGGGATAACAAAATTGGAGATGTGATCTTTAAAAAAGAAATGGGGGAAATTACACAACTAATTAGAATTTGTGGAAACAATACATGCAGGATAATGTTCATGAAGAGGAGGGAAACTGTTGAGCAAGTTATGTAATGTTGGAGTGAACGATAATTGTTACAGAAAACATGTGTAAATCATAAAACTAATGAAAATTATATTTTAGTGCTTCCTATAAATGTATGTGTACACGTCCTTGCTCAAAATTTGTGAATTTAACAAAGATGTTAAAAAAATGAACTCCTCTTGTATTTGTTATTACAATGTCCTGTATTTTATGGCACTATTTTTCAGGTGGACCATTTGGAGTGGAGTTTGATGAATTGGAATCTAACGATATAAATAGTGTAATAAAAAGTACAACTGTGGCAACCCCTAAGCGGGAAAAGCCGAAAGAAGAAAAGTGCAACTGAGAAAGTGCTAAAGCAAAACCATGCGCAAACAAAAAGTGATATTTGTATAAAGAAAAACTTGTACAAAAAATATTATACTTTTATGACTACTACTGTTGCTGATCTGTGCTACACTTTGTAGTACATACAACTCTTTAGATTTCAAAATTCGTTGAACGAGTGGAGTAGGAGGAAAAAAAGCAGGAAGGCTTAAGCCACATATCACTAACAATGAGATTCTCCTACCAGGCTATAATATCTATCACTCTGATAGATTCCCAAAAAATGGGGGTGGTGTAATCATCCTCCACTCCAATAGCCTCAGTCTCTCACCGTTCCCCACACCCATCCCTGACTTTCACCCAGCTGAACTCATCATCCTTAAATGCCACCTTAACCCCCACAAAAAATTAGCTGGTGCCACCTTATATATCCCTCCTGGAAACAATTCATTCACTTTAGAGAATATCTTATCCTGGTTTTCCCACAATATTCCCTATGAAACCCTCATCTTGGGTGATGTTAACCTAGACTGCTCTAAACTTAAAACCGACTCTCCACAACTCCCCATCAACCTGCATGGTTTTCATCAACTGATATCTTCGCTCACCTGCCTCCATTAAAAACTCATCTTCTGGCTCCATAATTGACTGGATACTCACCAACTCCCCTCACCACTACCAAAACCCCACTACCCTACCAGACCAACTTAGTGACCACCTCCCCACCTCGGTCTTTAGATACACCATTCAACCCCCCCAAATCCCACCTTCATAGAGATTGCTGAAAACTCTCTAATTTTAATGTAGTCTAATTCAACTCTTTTCTATCCACCATTGACTGGTCCAGCCTTAAACAAATCCCTCTCAATGACGCAGTTACTAGGTTCAATAGGATCTTCCTGAATACCCTGAACTCCCTTGCTCCCTCTAGGAGGGTTAGAATAAAACCCAATTAAGCTCCCTGACTCTCAAAAGAAACTAAATCCCTTATGCTAAAAAGAGATAGAGCTTGGAAAGCCTGGATCAAAACAAAGTAATTACCTGTGCTACATAATTATACACATCAAGCCTGGATCAAACAAAGTAATTACCTCTGTTACATAATTATAGACACCTCAGAAATCTTACAAAAAAACAAACCAATAATGACAAAAAGTCCTTTTATAACTCTGCTCAATTCAATAACAAATCCTACCCTCGCAGGTTCTGGTATACTATTAACAAAATTCTCTCTCCAGGCTGCCCCTCAACTCCCTGCCCCTACCCAAATACATCTCCTCTGGAAACTGCTACTCATCTCAATAAACACTTTATTGAAACCATTCAAACACTCATACCTTCCAACTGCAACACAACTTCTCTGCCTAGCCCTCCCATTCCTTCTAACAAACTATTCTCTGTACATCTAGTTCCTACTTCCTACATTAGATCTCTAGTTCCTACTTCCTACATCAGATCTCTTCTTCACAAACTCAAACACTGCTCTCCCTCCACTGACATCTGCCTCCTACCTTCCCCAAACTTGCTGCGGACTCCATTCTCCATTGCCTATCCAGTATCTATACTAATCAATAGATCCATCCCTACCCTAAATAAATCCTTTTTCACTATTCTCCTGAATAAAGGTGGAAACACTACAGATCCATCTAACTACCAACCTATAACTATTCTATCTCCCCTAAGATTCTCAAAAAATATATCCACTCACAACTACTCAACTACCTCCTCCAGCATAACGTCCTTACTCCCACTCAGCATGGTTTCTGTCCCAACCACAGCACAACTACTGCCCTCTTATCCTTTACACATACCATTGCTGAGGCCCTAGACAATAGCAAACTCATATCATGTCTCTTCCTTGACCTTTCCAAAGCCTTTGATACAGTCTCCCATCCCCTACTGCTATCTAAACTTGCAGATCTCAATCTATCTTCTTCCACCCTTGCCTGGTTCTCCAGTTGCTTATCCTGCAGGCATCAATCTGTTAAATGGCTCTCTTCCACTTCTCCATTCATACCTGTCCCAACCGGGGTACCACAAGGTTCCATCCTGGGTCCCCTCCTATTTAATGTCTTTACCAATGATCTCTATACTTCTTGTAAACAATCCTCCCTCATCCAATATGCAGGCGACTCGACTCTCACCTCTATCTCAGACAATATCACCAATCTCCACACTCTTACTCAACAACAGGCCTTCCTATCCATTGAACAGTGGTTGTCCAGGAATCTACTCATTCTCACACCTAAAAAGACCAAACTCTTACTATTTTCCCCTGATCTCTCTCTCACCTCAAATCCACCTTTACTATTACTTCCTCTAATAACACTGTTATCCAACCTGCAGCTCACACTAAACTTCTTTGGGGTCATCATAGATAATGAACAAATTCATCTTGCACATCCTCCAAAGCATAAAAAAGACTCACCAGAAACTTGGTTTACTATATTGCAACAAATAATTTCTAACTACAAATGTCAGACTCTCCCTCTCTTCCCCTCCCCTCCCTTTTATATACTGCCCCAGTACTCACCAACATCCAAACTACTACTTTAAACAAACTTCAACACATTTACCACAAGATAGCTAGATTTATCACAAACTCTCCATACAATACACATCACTGCCTTGCCCTAAATACTCTCCACTGGTTAGAATTCACCCATATTCTACTGCTATCACAACTTCAAATGTTACACATAATTCTTTACAAACCTTCATCCTGCCCTGCTCTCTCTTCCTTCATCTTTATCTACACTCCTCCACGGACTCTCCGTACCTCTAATCAACAACTACTACAAATCTACCAACCCAAAAAAATAGCTGGCAATCTCCTATATAAACACTCCATCGCCCAAGCCTGGAACAAACTCCCAAGAGACATTTGTTCCATCATTCACCCATCCCACTTTAAAGAAAAACTCAAACTTCATCTACTCAACTCCAAAATATGTCCTTGTCAAGCCCCTACTTAAGCTCCCCACAACCGTACTATATACCTTTTCAGTCCCTCCACATGCAGCTAAGTACACTGTTGTGGATATTTATTAAACTCTACAATCAATACTGTTGGACTTGACTCTTTTTGTAAATATGTAAATATATTTTTTATTCTGTAAAAATATTGATATATATGTGTGTGTGTGTGTGTGTGTGTGTGTGTGTGTGTGTGTGTGTGTGTGTGTGTTTGCATTTCTGCTTTGTCTCTCTCAAATTCTTGTATAACTGATTTTGACCACATTTTTGACTCAAATGTTTGATTCTCTGTAAACTGTTTTGTGTTTTTTTTGGAGCTTTTCTCCTCAGGTCTCCACTGAAAATGGGCCACAAACCCAACTGGACCAACCCGGTTAAGAAATGTCAATAAATAAAGAAAATAAAGAAAAAAAGGAGTAGTAACATGGAGGTCGAAAGACTGCAGTGGGAATTAAGAAACAAGAAGATGAATAAGAGTCTGAAAAAGACTAAGCACCGTAAAGTACAAAGAGAACTGTGATACAAGAAGGAAGGGTATGGAATGTTCAGCAAGCAATAATGACCAACAGGGTGGGTGCTACAGGGAAATCTCTCTCCCAGGGTGTTGTGAGGCATGATGCAACAGACAGAAGGCATCTCCTCCACTGGAAGGGCTGTTACTTCCCTGTAATGCCCACCATGAAGGGCATTAGTACACTTAAAAAATGGGCTATAAATGATATGTTTTGCAATATTTAATATTAAAATGTTATTTTATTTATTTATTTAACATTTATTTACTGGGAAATTCTGACTGGGACAGATACCATTTTCAGCAGTGGCCCAGACACGTCTTTGTATTGTGGGGGGAAACAAGAGCACCCAGAGGAAACCCACATGAATGCAGGGAGGACATGCACTCTGCACAGAAGGAACCCGTTAAGAACTGAACTGGAGAACCTCTTGCTCTGAGGTGACAACATTAACTACTGTATCACCAAGAGATAAGTACTAGGCTAGCTGCCCTTGTAGACTATTTTAAGCCTAGCTAATTTCTCTTAGTGAGAATCAAATCCTATACTTCTTGTCTGTGAGGGATACACCTTAACCATTACACCAAATTCTAGAATTAAGATAATGTTTAGGATTTTGATGTGAAATAATTCCTCTGTCACAGTCCTTATAATTCAAGTTATAACTCAACAGACACAGACTTATGAAACGTTAGTTACATATGCAGTGCCATCCCCCTCAGTTGCTTGATTCACACACACACACACACACACACACAGACAAAGCTACATATACAAAGTTTGCATTTTTAAATTATTTTTAGCTGTGAGGAAACAGATTAGTATACCCCAGCCATTTATCACAAATCTCTGGCAAGTTCTGGTACCCTAAATAAGTGAAAGCAGGAGCTTACGAGATTAAACCTTTACAAGCAGGGGCCTGGAAAATGAACCATTTACAGGCTGCTTTTCTCCACTGGTGATGTACGTGTCAAACTAGGGATGAACTCTATTTCAGAGAAGAGGCAGTCTCTTGGATACATACCTGTCTCTCCAGCAGGTCCTATTTATATCACAGGCAAGTTTTAGTCTTTAGAAAGTACAGTTGTGTACACTTACCATAAATGTAGATCTTCAAGTGTATTCACTGTTGCAGTCATCACATTTGGGTTATCCTGCCAGGGGCAGCCCTCAGTCGGCCCGAATACCAGAGGCTTAGTATTTCTGCATCATTGCTGTCACTCCAGGACTGACGTCAGGTCATCAGTGGTATAAAATCAGGCAGTTGATGCCATTACATCAGTTTTTCTTGCCCTAAGTGTCAGGAGCTCCTCAAATAGGGAGCTAGGTTATGGTGGAAGAACACCACCAGTAGAAAGTAAATACCAAAAAATCCCTGTAAGGACAGGGGAAAAGACAGAGACAGAGAGAGACAAGGGGGATGGAGGGAGGAAAATCAGGACTGCAACAGTGAATACACTCTAACATCTACATTTATGGTAAGTGTACACAACTGTACTATGTTCTTCGTGTTTCACTGTTGCAGTCATCACATTTGGGTTGATTCCCAAAGCTGAAGAAAAGGGTGGAGGCAGTCAAGAAGACAGTGGGCTGGCTAGGATGCTTGGCAAGACTGTGGTGGCAAAGCCTGCCCTGGATTTGGAGAAGATAGGCAGGTAGTAATGCTTTTTGATGGTATGAACAGATGTCCATGTTGCAGCCTCCAGGATGTCCCTGGTGGGGACTCCTCTGAGAAATGCTGCAGAGGTGGAGGTTGCTCTGGTGGAATGTGTCTTGACCCCCCTTTGGGGGTGGTTTCCCATGCGGTCTGTAGCAGACATGGATGCAGTGTGCTATCCATTTGGAGATTGTTTGTTTGGATATGGCCTTGTCCTCTTCCCCTGCTATGAAGCTGACTAGCAATTGATCAGTTTTTCTGAAAGATTTAGTCCTGTCTAGGTAGAATCTGAGCTGTCTGTGCACATCTAGAGAGTGCAGAATCCTTTTCCCCTTGTTTTGTAGGTTAGGGAAAAAGGTGGGCAAATGTATGGATTGGTTGAGAGCCACACTGGACACCACTTTAGGCATGAAAGATGGGTTAGTCCTGAGAGAGACTCTGTTGGCATGGAAAATGATGAAGGGCTCTACAGCCATGAGTGCTTGTAGCTCTGATACTCTTCTAGCTGAAGTGATGGCCAGAAGCAAGGTTGTTTTCCAAGAGAGAAATTTTAACTCTGCTGAAGCTGCAGGTTCAAAGGGGGGTTAGGGTGAGCTTTTCCAACGCAAAGTTAAGGTCCCAAACTGGGGGTAGAAGCTCTTCTGGGTGGCCTTAAGCTGTTAGCCCCTATTAGGAACTGTTTGATGAGAGGGTGTGAGAAAAGAGGAGGCTGTGTGCTGAGCAGATGGTAGAGGCATGAATTTTAACAGAAGAGAAGGACAGATAATCCAGGTAGGGAGGGCTGTGCCTTTCTGGCTCCCTTAGCCTGGATCCAGGTGCAAAACCTTTTCCACTTGTCAGCATAGGATTTCCTAGTGCTGGAGCCTCTGGCCTCACGTATAACATCTAGGACTTGTTTGCTTATGCTGGCAGCTTGAGGGGTGGCAGGAGATAAGCCAGGCTGCCAGGTTGAGGGTCTGCAATTGGGGATGCATAAATTCTCCATTCCTCTGGGTCAGGAGTGTAGAGATCTGAGGTAGGTGCCATGGTGGCAGGGGTGACAGGCTGCACAGTAGTGGGTACCCAGTGGCGGTGTGGCCAGATCTGGGGCAATCAGGATTGCCCTTGGTTTTTCCTCCCTTATTTTGAGCAGTACCCTTGATACGAGTGGTAGAGGGGGAAATACATAGACGGAGAGGTTTATCCACTGGAAGGATAGAGCATCTACTTTACAGGCCTTGCTGTGAGGTTCCCTGGTGCAGAATTTTCGGAGCTGATGATTGGAGTGGAAGACAAAGAGGTCGACCTTCGGGGTGCCCCTTTTCTGGGTTACAAGGGTGAAGGTTCTGTGATCTAGCTGCCACTAGTGTGGGTCTAGCAGGTTTCTGCTTAAGTTGTCTGCCAGAGAGTTTAAAGGGCCTGGCAGGAATTGTACTAGCAAGTTTAGTTGAATGGCTGAGGCCGTGTGCCAAAGGGTCATGGTGAGCCTGCAGAGAGGATAAGAGTGAGTCCCATCCTGCTTGTTGATGTACCACATCACTGTGGTGGTGTCTGTCTTGATCAGTAGAGGCTCCAGGGAGAGTAGGGGGTCTGAAGGCTGTCAGGGTGTGCTGAACAGCTAACTGCTCTTTTTGGTTGAGGTGCAGATGTATTTGATTTGGGCTCCAGTGGCCCTGAATGCACCTGCTGTCCAGGTGTGCACCCCAGGCATAATCTGATGCGTCTGTGGTGAGGGTCTGGGCGGCATGGGGCTGTGAGAAGGGAAAACCCTTGTTGTGGTTGGAAGCTGCTGCCCACCAAAGAAAATCCTTCCTTAGACAAGGTATCATTGGTATGAGAGTTTCCAGGTCTTGAGAGTGGTGACACCAAAGGCTTTTTAGGTACCAGTGTAGTTTCCTCATATGCAGTCTGGCATATGGAATGAGTAGGATGCAGGAAGCCATGAACCCTAGAGCTTGCAGAATTTTCCTTGCGGTTAACTGGGTTCTGGTGGCTAGTTGAGAGAAGTAGCCCGTCAGGTAGGTTGTTTTTCTGGAGTAAGGAATGCCATCTGGGATGCTGTGTCCAGGCTTTCTCCCAGGAATACAATTTTTTGTGTGGGGACTAGTTTTGATTTCTTTTCATTGATAGTATACCCCAGGGAGGTCAGTAGGTCCTTTACAAAAGTCAGGTGCTGTAACAGCTTTTCCTGTCTGCCTGAATCAGGCAATCGTCTAAGTATGGGTAAATCTGAATATTTCTTTGTCTGCAAAAAGCAATGGCGGGAGCCAGGCATTTTATGAAAACTCTGGGAGCTGTGGATAAGCCAAAGGGAAGCGCAGAGAACTGAAAGTGCATAGATCCTGCCCTGAAATGTAGGTATTTCCTGCACAATTCCCTGATTGAGATGTGTAGGTAGGCCTTGTTTAGGTCTAGGGTGGCTAACTAAGCATCCTTGGAAAGCATTGGTAGAAGCTGCTGGAGGGTGAGCATTTTGAATTTTGGTATCACCAGAAAGGTGTTTAGAATGGATAGATCAAGGATGGGGCGTCATGTGCCCTCTTTTCTGGGTACCAGGAAGAGTCTGGAGTAGAAACCTTGGCCTCTCTGTTCTGCAGGAACTTGCTGTATTGCCCTCATGGAGAGCAGGGAAAGGACTTGCTTTTTGGCCTTCGCCCAATGGTTTAGAGAAAGATCTGTACTCGGATGGCTTAACAAAACCATATCAGAATTAGAGGACTGAAAGCGAAAATATCTAGCTACAATAAGGGCCTGACAACGTATAGTTCTGGTGTTGAACAAAGCACAAAAGCGACAGCAGGGGACGTCGTGGTCTGGGCCTAAACAGGTGACGCAGTAAGAATGGAAGTCTCGGTCTGGTATTTGCTTTCCACAGGCAAGACAACTGTTAACTTTTTCTGGCATCGGTTAGAGCAAGAAAAAAGGATCCCCAATGGTGATTGACCAACTTTGTCATGGAGAAATAGGGGGATTCTGATTCTTTGAGACTTGAATGTAAGGAGTTGATGTGGCAACTTAAATTAGAAGCTTACCATCCACCTGGACTAAATAGCATGCTTTCTATTAGTTGCTTCTTGAAATTGAAGAGTTTAGCGAGGTGAAGTCTTGTAGATTGATTTAATTCCCTTGGGATGATCACTCTTGTTGTCATTACATCGGGATAGTCATATATTTTGTATGGGACTGGTTTTCCTTTTTGTTAGTTTTGATCGATTACATGGTTTAGTGTGATTCTGTTTTTTATTGGTGTTATTCTTGATATGTTTGTGATGCGTTTAATTGTCATGTTTTTATTTAATAGTTATATTTACTGACCATTTATTTTAAATGGGGGATGCGTAGCTTGATTAACTATTGAAATACCATTTATTCAAGGGAAGCAGTCCCTTTGGCACTGGAGGTCACATACTATACATAACATATCATATATAATATATATTTTTATTTATTTTTAAACATCATATAATTTGTCTTAATAGTTCTTCAGTTGTGGTTGTTTTTCAACAGGTAGTACCATTAGAAGGTAATGATAACAACATACCAATGTATAGTATATTTTTAGGCAGATTTAAAGATGTATAGTATATATATTTTATATTATTTTTTGTCTTGTAGTTTTTATTTAGCTGTGTTATTATTCGAATGGCGCTTTTTCAGACTTAGAGGGTTTTTTTAAAAACAGGTGCTATACACATGTTCTTTCTCGCTTCTTCCACTTGTGCTTGTCAAAGGGTTTATAGGTACTTATGATCGCATTTATTTGCAATGCTGGCGGTGTTATAATTTAGCGTACCAGCGGGACAATAAGTATCTATGGCTGGTTAGGGTGAGTTGACATTTTGAATGTGATGCATTGCTTCTTAGCAGTCAAGTTTTCAAGTGCATTGATGTGCTCAGTTTTGGTGTGTATACAAGGGGGTGTGTCTTGAGTGGAGCCATGATGCTTATATAATGGGACAGATGTATTGTTTGTAAGTTTGCTTTCTGAAGAAGTCGGTGCAGAGCGCCGACGAAAAGCTTGGTTTTAAGCTTAATAAAATTTTCAAGCTGTTACTTTCGTTTATTGGCCTTCTCACATATAGACTTTTTTGAAATTCTGGATTACTAGGAGTTTCGATCACATTTTTTGGATTACCAGGAGCCTTTCAGAGGTGCGGCGACTTGCAACGGTGGTATTTCATCAGTTTGTTTTTTTGTTTTTTCAGTTATGCAGATAATCCCCAATAGGGTACTTAGCTTTAGAAGACTTCAACTCAGAAAACGAAAACTCAGGTAGTGGCCGACCGGCACTTGTGTCAACTGTTTCTGCTTCAGGCTCCTTGGCAAGAAAGACTGATGTTATGGCATCAGGCAGCTTGATTTTATACCACTAATGACCTGATGTCCGTCCTGAAGTGACAGCAACCGACGCAGAAATACTAAGCCTCTGGTATTCGGGCCGACTGAGGGCTACCCCTGGCAGGATAACCCAAATGTGATGACTGCAACAGTGAAACATGAAGAACATCAGGTAAGTCTGGTGCGGTTTTCTGTGGATATGCAGGAGGTGCTATCAAGGTGAGGTATGACAATGCCTTGTATGCTAGGCATAGCTCTCCCCTCAATAGCCTGTAGGAGACTGAATATATGAATAGGACCTTGAGGTGAGGCTGTCTGCATAAGACACATTACTTACACCATTATATTCTTTCAGTAAGGAACCTCTGTGGATGTTCCAATTGTTGGATTTGCCTGGTTAGGTACATACCTAAGGGGGCACTGTACTCAGTGATAGGCCTGAGTGCCAAATACAGTGGAACAATGACCTTCTTGGACCTAGATGCCATACCTTTCTTTATAAGTTGCACAACACAGAATGATTTCCTCACTACTGTAAACACATGATGGCCAAAAGCCAGATTACTGTCTATGTTCCCATGTTTCTAACTACTGTGTCATCTATTAGGGGGTGTGCTGTCAATAGTATAGCTACCAGTGGTGGATGACTTCCTGAAAGACACTATTATGCACTTCTTGGCATTTAGCTTTAGTCCATGTCTGTGTCAGTCCTCCTAGGAGAACACTTGTTTAAGTGGGGGATTCTATGACTGCTCCTAATTTGCAATCATCTGCAGTCAGCCAGAGGCCATTGACATTGGCCTTGACTTCATATAAGTAAATGCCAAAAAGGAGCAGTCTCAGAACTGATCCCTTAGGGATTCCACTTGTAACTAGCCTCTTTGTAGAGGTGGACTCCCCAATTCTGACTTCCTAGGTCCTGTCTATGAGCCATCTGGCTATGCACCAGGTGACATTAGGGTTTATACCTAACCTCTTGAGTTTGTCAATGTACAAGTGGGTTATTGTGTCAAATGCCTTGGCCAGGTCAGGGTAGGCAGTGTATAATGCTTTGCCTTCATCCATTAGTTTGGTGACCTTCTCAAAGTTGTCCACCAGGCGGAGTAAGCAAGACCTGCACTTGACGAAACTAAACTGGGTTGGGTCCAGTGCCTAGAGGTTTCCTCTATCGATACTGATCATTGACATGATAATTCTTTCCATGGCTTTGCATATGAGACTAGTGAGACTTATGGGTCTTTAAGTTTCCTGGGTCTGTAGATGGCCCACATTCATGCAGAGGGATGGCTGTTGCTGTTCTGCATTCATGAGGCACAAAGCCTGTTTGGAAACTACAGTTAAATTCTAGGGGGCCTGATTGATCATGCTTCATACTAGTTAAAAGGCAGCCTGGTTGGGCCCACTGATGCAGTGTTCTTGGCCCTAGAGAGGCAGTGTTAAGCACCTGTTTCCTAGTGATAGTAGGGGGAGTTATATTTGATGCATTTCCTGAGGGGAAGTTGACGGGAAGAGAGGGGTAAAGTTGGAGCTGAATTTGTTGGCCACTAGGTTGGCTACCTCTTCTGGCTTGGTATAGGTGGCTCCATTTACAATCAGCACTGCACACAATTGTGTATTGCCTTTGAGGTGGTGGATGTAGCTAACAAATGCTTTGTGGTTATCCTTGGCCTGAGAGGCCAAGCTTACCTCAAATTTGGCTTTGGTAGACTTTTGTCTTCTGAGTTGTTTAGCTTGATGAGAGTGCGTTTATCCTTATGGGTGATACACCTCCTAAGTTTTGACATGATTTTCTTCCTTCTGTTATAAAGTCCATTGATGCTGGGATTCCACCAGGGTGGCTTGTTTTTTGAGTTAGTTCTGTATTTCTTCCTGGTGGGTACAGCTGCCTCTCTGCAGCTATTAACATTCTTGTGTAGGGTTTCTGTGAACACTTCTGCGTAGGCAGCAGTGTTTTCGGGGCTTATGGGGGGGGGGGCTTAAAATTTTGCGAGATTATTCCTTAATAGTAGGAAGTTAGCCTTAGAGTAGTTCCTGAGCATTCCTGGGTTAGCTGGGATTCCAAGTTTTATTTTTATTTTCAAAGAAAACCATTTTGTGGTCTGACCTTACCACAGAAAACTTTACACTAGGGGTGTGCAGCACTCTCCCATATAAGCAGTGGTGGCTGGTAACTTCAAATCAAAGGGGGGGGGCTGCAGGAGACAGCTGAATGGGTGGGGTCAATGGGAAAGGGTGCAGCCAACTAGAAAGGGTACGAGCTATGCTCAAAACCACAAAAACTAACTAAATACACTGCCCTGGGTGCCAAACCATCATTATGAGAGTCCAATCGAGACAAAATGAAGTGTAGAAGAATAAAAATATTTCATTGCATTGGCTGCATGACAGCTTACTTAATATCTAGATGGAAACAAAAAGGTTGTGAGGCATGAAAAAATAAATTACTTTTTAAATACATTAATAGAATGCCAGTCAAAATCAAGTATAAGAAAAACAAGCAGCACTCAACTCAAACCACTTCTTGCACTGCAGTTCTAATTATAATTTATATTCAGCTTTATTAAAGTACCAGGTAACATGCTGAAAGTAGAAATCTCTGATGCCCCCACTTGTAAAAATGTTTCTTATCCAAAAAAAAGACCTGCTGCCTGACAACCATCTACTTGTTTCATGGGGAAAACATGATCAAAGTAAAAAATGAAAAGCAAACAAGATACATTGCTTAAAAGGATTACTGTACAGGTTATGGACCACATGATTGGCATTCTGTTTAGTTTACAGGTAAAGCCTGCAGAGATGACTGGAAGTCTCCAAGTGTAATGAGCTTCTTAAAATAATGTAATCCTGTCCTTTATTACAAATACTGTCATATGCATTTCAATACCCAAGGCTTATACATTATCTAGTTAAGTATTCTCTACATGGCAACAACAGAAAGGCTTTCAATGTTGGGAATTCTTTAACAGTATGCTTATTAAAGCTTACTTGCATCTTATGATCTCAGCCAAGCTTACCTGATGGTCATTAAAGTATTGCTACTTAAACAAAGAGCAACAGGCACTTTGAGTAATAAGCATAAATCAACAGTACAAAAAATATGACAGAAACCAGACCATTCTGCAAAAATCAAGGACAGATGAAAAGCCACTCTAGTACTTGTGTCTCCCTTGGATGGGGGGATACTCTGCACATTTACACTGCACAACTATTCCTTGCCTTGCTTCGACACATCCAGAGTCAGTACATGGGGGAGTGGGGTGCAACAAGTATGTCACAATTTGAAATGTCTCAGGCTGACTGTGATGGCCCTGACACATTTGTCATACCTCTCAACCTCAGAGCAAGAAATCTGGACAAAGCCATACAGAGAAGTGGGACAAAGGCCCAAAAGTAAGGACAATTTTTAAATACTGCTCTTATAAACTTAGAAAGATAATAGAATAGGTCTTGCATTAGTATGAATGTTCTGAATGGTATGAAATCTGAAACTCAAATGTCTGTCATTATTTTCTAACTTCAGTCTTTAATGATTTGTCACTAATTTGCCAAAAAAAAAATAATAATTTTATGAAAAATGGACCAAAAATGTGATATAAAAATATAAAATAGCCACATAATACAGCTGGGAACCTGTCAAAGAAGGGACACTTTAATATTAGTACTGCTAACTTGAGCAGCTGACAAAATAAAAGAATCTACATGCATTTCTGAAATAAAAGTAATCTATAACTCTGATTATTACAGTTATATTTCTTAATTGTAAACCCTCCATGTTTTCTTCCAAAATTGTTATTTTGCGGAGGGACTATTAGGGGGAAGAGCAACATTTTGAGCCAAAATCAGGGACATTTGAGAGGTTTGGCTATGCCTAATTCTATAAAGCAATTTATTTGCATGTACCTCTCAACCTGTTAATGCAATAAATCAGGACAAGGCCAAATATATTGGGAGAACACAAATAGTACTAAACAATTGCTCTTGTATAAACTGAGACAGTTGATGGTCTTACTTTAGCGTGCATTTTTCTGAAGGTTATGAAGTCTGAAACTCAGTGTGTCATTATTTAGTGACTTAATTCCTAAATGATTTGCCAGAAAACCACAAATTTTATGAGGAACAAACCAAAAATAAGAAGCAAAAATCTATTCATTCTTTGAAAATCTGGACAGTTGGGAGGTATAGTTCAGCTGGGGCTGTCTAAGTTTGCCGCCCTTCCCCCTCACAAAAACATGGTCGAATGGAGCCTCCCCCTGCAGCCATTCCAATGATCCATTATTTGGCTATTTCACTCCATTTACCATAAACACTAATATGCATACTGATTTACTTCTATGATAATTTGGACTTCATTTGAAAGTTTTATTTTGCATTTTACAGCACAAACACTAAGACATCTGCTAAACAAACTTAGCATGAAAACTTCTCTGCCCTTGAAACTCACATTAATTGAAACAGCACTGAAACCCACATTCAAAGAAAATACATTTTACCAGTGACAGATAAAGATTAATTCTGGGCTGTTTTCAAATCATAGGCCCCTTGCATATGAAACATACATGTGCTCTTTGGTACACCTTCCTATTGTTTTGAACATTTTTCCAGTAAACAATTAAACAAAATGCATACACCAATAATGACAAAACTGCCCAATTCAGAACATCTTTCCAGTAAACAATGAAACAAAATGCATGCACCCATGACAAAACTGCAAATGTTCAGAACATTTCCATCATAAAAGTCTACTCAAACTTGTACAGTCCACCATTATCAGTAAATATGCACAATTCTACAGTCCACCATTATCAGTAAATATGCACAATTCTACAGTCCACCATTATCAGTAAATATGCACAATCTCTGAAGAAGTATGATAAGCTAGTAATATTGCAATAGGAAATGGATGGCAAACTGATAACAGGCTCATAGTTAGTATCTTAAATTTTTCAGTACGGCAGCATCCACCCCTTGTGGGAGTAGAACCAACAACCTTCTGCATCAAAAGCAAGTACACAACCTGTTGTGCTATTAACAATGCAAGCTGACTTAGCATAAGCAGCACTAAACTTCTCTTCCCCTGCAGCTCTCAGCTCCTTGTAAAATCTACTCAATACTCAACTGCATCTCAACTTCGCAGCACAAGAAATCTGGAAAAAGCCAAATTTATTGGGGGGGGGGGGGGTCAAAAGCCCAAAAACCAGGGACACATTAAACATTGCTTGTATAATCTTGGAAAGTTGCCAGAATAAAATGCTGTGTTACCACCATACATTTTACTGCCAAGGTCCCTGTGCAAAACAGTCAGAGCAACATACCACTACACCAAATCAGTTGCTTTGTGAAAGAGAGGAAGACTGAAACTTAAATGGCTATCATTTAATGAATTCAGTTCTCACCATAGCTGTCAACCTGTTAGCACAAAACACCTGGACAAACCCAGTAATGAGGGAATACAGCCCTCAAACATATTCAGTGAATTCAGTTCTTGCCATAGTCTCAACCTTAGCACAAAAAACCTTGACAAAGCCAATAATGGGGTAATACAGTCCCAAAAATAAGGACAAATTTCAAATACTCATCTTATAAACTTAGAAAATTGCTAGAATAAAAGGTTGTGTTACTATGTATTTTCTGAAGAATATGAAGTCTGAAATTCAAATGCTTGTCAATTTTACTTCGGACAGAACAAAAACAATTTTCAGCAGAGGCCCAGGGAGAGAAATACTGCAGACACATGTCTTTGTAAAATGGCAGGACACTAGAGCAAATCCACACAAACACAGGGATGAGATGCAGACTCCGCACAGAAGGCACCCCAGCCAAGAATCAAACCAGAAAACCTATAGCTGTGAGGCAACAATGCTACCACTGCACCATCAAATATGTAAGGAATTAAACATTCAGAAACCTGAAGTCTGAAATTCAAATGCCTGTCAATTTTATTTAACATTTGTTAATCGGGACAGTCTGCCTTGGAACAAAAAAAAAATTTTCAGCAGAGGCCCAGGACGAAATAATGCAGGCATGTCTTTGTAACATGGGAGGACACAAAAGCAAACCCACACAAACACAGGGAGAAGATGCAGACCTCACACAGAAGGCACCCCAGCCAAGAATCAAACCTGAGAATCTGCAGCTGTGAGACAATGCTACCAACTGCACCATCAAATATCAAGCATTGCAGCATTTAGAAGCCACAGATATTATGAGGAACAGATCAGATCAAATATGAGGAAAAAATCTGCAAACACACAAACACAGGGAGAAGATGAAGACCCCACACAGAAGGCACCCCAGCCAAGAATCAAACCTGAGAACCTGCAGCTGTGAGACAACAATGCTACCACTGCACCATCAAATATCAAGCATTGCAACATTTAGAAACCACAGATATTATGAGGAACAGATCAGATCAAATATGAGGCAAAAATTTGCAAACACACAGAAGGCACCCCAGCCAAGAATCAAACCTGAGAACCTGCAGCTGTGAGACAACAATACTACCACTGCACCATCAAATATCAAGCATTGCAGCATTTAGAAACCACAGATATTATGAGGAACAGATCAGATCAAATATGAGGCAAAAATCTGCAATTTTTTTTACAAATGGTGGTTGGTAGGGAATTCAGGTCCTTAACACCTGCATACAAGGTACAGGGTTCAAGCCTGAGGTATTCCCTACCACACCACCATGAGTTTGTACTTTGTTCTAGCCACCAGTATATAGCAACAGGGGCATTTTCACACACACACAAACACACACACCTGGAGCGATCCCTTCAATCCATGCCCGCGACCTCACAATCCCTTCGTGCCATTAAATCCATGCCCGCGACCTCACGATCCCTTTGCGCACATCCACCACGCGAGATTTCCCCGATGAAACTCCAGTCTGCCTGCCGACGTTGCAGTCCAAACTGTCTCCATTTCCTGCGACAGTCTATGCAGTTACAACTGCATAGACTTCTGGGATGTCTGTTAAGTGTTTCCCAATCCGTACTGCTGCTGAGACAGTCTGCGCATGCTCCAGACTGTCTCAGCAGCAGTCCAGACTAGTGCGCATGCGTGAAAGTCCGCGATTTTTTTTATTTTTCTTTTTTATCTTTATTTTCTTTCTTTTTTAAATTTTTTACAACTGGGGGGGGCTGCAGTCTGGCAGTCCAATAGCACGGGCCTCCCCTGCATATAAGTGAGGACTAGATCCAATATATTTGCATTCCTGGTCAGTGTACTGACAATCTGGTCCAGGGAGTTTGTTTTTTTTTTACAAAAAACAGGTATCTCTGCTTGAAGACTTGGTGTTGTACATGATTCCCAATTAAGTGGGTAAAGTTGCCCAAGAATATGATATTGGGTTGAATCTTGCATCTCATTTTAAGAACAATCTAAACCTAGGCTTCTCAAACTGCACCACCCACGTGGAGAGTCCTTAGCGACAAATCCCACTTAAAAAACTTGGAAGAACAAAATAGCTTCTAAACCTACGGTGCTCTACCTCTAAGAACCCCATTAAGAAGTACTTCATTACACTTTCTTTTCAATTTTGTTTTTATCATTTAAAGGAACTTGTCATAATTTCCACCTTTTGTAAGACACTATATCAGTATATCTGATATGGTACTACCTTAAGGTACATGTAGAGTTTGGACAATTGTGCTCAGCCACAGCCACACTATTATTGTTTCCCTAACTCACGCTGCTCTAAACGCAAGAACCTTATTTAAACACCATCTTACTACATCTGGTCTCTGTATTGTTGTCTTCACAATAAGACCAATTTGCTGTAACTTCCACGTACGTTTAGAGAACGCAATAGCAGAGGGGTATCGGGGCTGGGATACCTGTGCAAAGTCATAATTTGGCTCTTACTTGCATCTTCACCACAGATTAGCAGAGTGTCCAGAAAGCCATAATGGAATACTCTAGCCAATATAGTTTAAAAGCAGACTAAGAAATAAAGGAGGAGACGTACTTGCCTACATTTAAGATTGCATCTAGAGTAATAGGTGTTTATGGTAATCACTAACCGCACTTCTACTAGCTAATTTAATGTGAAACATACGAACGTGGCTGATTTTTACACAAGTAGCATTTGTAAATTTCAAAAAGGATAAGAGGTATATGTGAGAACGCTAGGACTGCACCGCAACTGGCCAATATAGATAACAATAAAAGGAAAAATGAACGGAGAGGCTAACTCTAAACTTGAGCTTTGACTTAGCTAAATATCCACACCTACAGCTTCTACATTAGAATTCAGGTTCGGCCTCAATGAATTAGTGTACCATTAAACATACTGACTTTAGGTATTACTAAGTGAATTTGTTTTTACAGTACACTACCTGAAGGGTGTTCTTAAGTCTTAAACATTGATGTAAAAGCTGCACCACCTTAAATCAGATGCCCGTATGAGTGGTCATTAATGTAGTATTTTTAACGCTTGAGTCTTTACTTTTCTTAACACTCCCACATATTTACTACATCCAATGTCCCTGCATTAAGTTAAAGAAATCTCCTTCCCTGCAATGTCCACCAAAGGTTAATGTTTCAGGTCTATGATTAAAAACATTGGGAGTGCTGTAGCAATTGTAAATGTTTTGGCAGATATCATTCATACAGGAATAATTGTATATGCTTATTTAACCATGCTATGCTTTTACAATACTTATGTTCATTAAGCACATATAGGCTTACATATATAGTTACTATCTGCATTATTTATTCATATATATGAGCTGTTAATAAAAAGCGTGAACTACATTATTAATGTAAGCTATAGTTAAAGCTATTGTTATCGTTACTGCTCTATAGTGTTAGCGCTAATGATAACTTTACAGCTATCATTGTTACCCAACTGGATATATACCTTGTAGCTTCCTATAGTCTTGTTCCTAGCCTAGTTAGAATAAGATTTGACCAGAATTTTGCTGATTTGCTTTTGATAAGGACTTGCTATAATACTGATTAGAAGACTTGTAAGGAGAGATGCATCTTTCTAGACAACTTGAGAACCTGTCAGCCTGAACTACATTTTTGTACAGTTCTACGTGATTATATGCTTGTAATATTCTGTTTAATTACAATGCATTTCATACTAAACTAAATATCTTGTTTCTATTTTTCTCTCTCTCTTTTCCTCCTAAAACAATCCCAGCTCTCCAATCTGTGTACACTGTTCTAGGACACAGAAACTAACAACCTGAAGAACAAGGACCCTGTCCAAACTCCCTTCAGTCTCCACAGTCGAGCAACCAATCCCTGTACTTTCTCAGTAAAGGGAGCATGAAAGTATGTGTCTAAACTATCACGGCCAGTATAGCCTATAACTTATTATTAGATCTAGGTGGTTATAAGGCACTAGCCAGGAAAACCAGTAGCTTTACTCCCTCCCCACTCTGTAATCAATCTAATCTACTTTTTCCACCATTTAAAGACACTCGGAACCACTACTGCTTTTCTTGCATTAAGAACCTAAACTCCCTCCTTCTTTTCCCTGCTTATAATAAATTAATTTGGGCCACCAGGTGGCAGACTTGTCCCTTCCAGGCCTTGAAGCCTTCTCCTGACCTGTACTACACCTTTGCTATATACGGTTTATCCACAGACTTGCTATTAAACTATAGCCTATAACATCTATTTATTTTTATGGTTAGCTCTCACACACCCTCCAAATAGCTCTATTATCTACTCTTAACTTTATTCCAGTATTTAGGGTTACCTACCTACTGTAATCCCTGCTTCAACTGATTGTTCTTTTCAGCTCCTTACCTCTCGTCTTTACCCGCTCCGTTCGCCCTGCGGGTTCACTCCATTCCCCTGCCTTACCCCCATTTCCCACCCACCCCTACTACTCCTAAGCTTATACATTCTCACTACACCCTCTTTCTCTCCAATCCAATCACAATAGTCATCTTGTTAACATTCTACATACACCTCTCTCTAATCACCCCTAGTATAACTCCTCCCCTTTAAAGAACACCAGTAAGCTTATTAGTCACTATGCAAACATGACATTTTCAAATCCAACTAAAGCTCCTAATCATGGTCTCTCTCCTAATTTCTCTAACAGCAGCCTACTGCTAACCTCATATGAACAGTCAAAATATTTACAGCTGAACTTCCCTAAAGCACAAACAAGTACTATACCTCTAATTAACTCCCCAGAACACATAAATATAACATCTTTACCTAGCTATTTTCCTGCTAAATATCACAGACTGACCCAAATCAAATACAACTATCTAAAACCCAGAAAAACTCTTCACCATTACTTTAACCTCCACAATCCCTTAAACAAACTATTAGACCTCTCCTTACTAGATGGGGACATTCATCCTAACCCAGGACCAGGGCCATAAAACTAGCACAGAACCACAAATTCATGTTCCCTCTACCCCACATATCCCATCTAAATCTCCCAACTCACTCTATATAGCTCACCTCAATATTTGCAGTATAAATAATAAAACTGCCCACCTCCATGCTCTCCTGGATGCTCATTCCTTTGATATACTTTGTTTAACAGAAACATGGCTAAAACCTACTACACAAGATGTTGAAATTATTCCATCTGTGTACATTTTGAACAAGACCGCAAAGTAAAAAAAAGGAGGGGGTGTTGCTATTCTCTATAAGAAGGGCTACAAATATATATTCTAGATCTTGGTTCTTCTTCTGAAAACAATGCAGAAATCATTAGGACCAAACTTCAAATTAATCCCAGTAAATCCCTAAATATAATATGTATCTGCTTGCCCCCTGGTAACATCACCACCACTCTAGAAGGTATCCTTGCTGAACTCTCCACAAAAATTCCCCAAGAGACAATAATTCTTGGAGACTTTAATAAAGACTGGAAGGACTGCTCTACTGAATCACCAACATCCCATAGTAACCTTAATGGCTTCTCACAAACAATTAACTCCCCAACTAGAATTAATAAACCCAATAACAAAGAATCCATCCTAGACTGGATTCTAATAAATAATCACCAACAATTCTATAATGTAGGGACCCTCCCTGATGATGTAAGTGACCATTCTCTCACTTACATAATCAAGCAAAGGTCGAGCTCACACAACCCAACCATATATAAAATAATAAGAAGCAACAGAAACTTTAACCCCAATAACTTCCAAGCTGAACTAAAAGAATGTGATTGGTCATGGTCACCTATAAAATACCTCCCACTTGACGAAGCAACAAACTACTTTAACTCAAAATTCTTAACAATCCTTAACCACTATGCACCAAAGAGTTCCATGAAAATTAAATCTAAACCTGCCCCATGGCTTACAAAAAAAAAAAAAACAGGCAGAAAATTCAACAGAGAAATAAAGTTTGGGCACTATGGAGAACAACTAAAAACCCCGTAGACCAACAACAATTCAGGCAAAAAAGAAATGAGACTAAGAAAGCTATACTCGAAGATAAAATAAACTTTTACTTCCACTTCCAACAGAACAACCAAAGTAATCCACAAAAGTTCTGGGCTAGCATAAACAGACTACTTCAACCAGGCCAATCCGCAACACTACCTCCTATAGGATCAAATTCCAACAATCCAAAGCAAACTGCTAATGCTTTTAATACCCTCTTCACTGACACCATCCAAACACTTGCTAATCAACTAACAGCTGATAGCTCTGCCCTTCCAACCAATACTACTAACTCTCTCCCAACTCTAAACCTGCAACCTGTCCCAACTCTCCTTATCTGCAACCTCTTAAGTAAACTAAAACCAACTACTCCCTCAGCTGACCAGCTACCTGCTGAATACCTGCAAAAGGCAGCCAAAGTCATAGCTTATCATGTATCATTGCTGATAAATAGAACCATACAAGAAAGCACTATTCCCACCATCTGGAAAATCTCCTACATTACCCCCCTACACAATGGTGGAAACTCCAGAGAATATTCTATCTATTGTCCCATAGCACTACTTTCCAAATTAGCTACAATAATGGAAAAGTGCATCCACAGACAGTTACTAGACCACCTACTCCAGAACAATTTACTGGCCAAATCTCAACATGGCTTCAGGCCTTTCCACAGTACAACTGCACTCCTATCCTTCACTGACAGCATCAATAAAAACCATAATAACAATCTTCTCTCTTCAGCACTTTTCATCGACCTTTCAAAAGCATTCAACATGGTCAACCACCACTTACATCTCAATATTCTAAAATCCTTCTCTCTGGACACAAAGTCTATAAACGGTTCCAGTCCTACCTTGATAATAGACAGCAGGCAGTGCTATGGGACAACAACCTCTCATCCCATCTCCCAGTTACCCTAGGTGTTACTCAGGGCTCTATATTCGGCCCCCTCCTTTTCTCAATATTTATCAATGACCTCAACCTAGCTATTCCTTTAACTAACTATGTACAATATGCAGATGATTCGACAATAATCTGCTCAGCTAAATCTCAATCCCAACTACAGATTCTAACTCAGACAATGTTCAATAAAACAGAAAATTGGTTTCTACAATGCTGCCTCTTCTTGAACCCCCCCCCCAAAAAAAAAAAACTCCTCCTCTTCACTCCTACCCGTAAATCACTCCCATTGCACTTTTCAGTCTTATCCAATAATGGTACACTCATATCTCCCGATCCAACAACCAAACTTCTAGGGGTAACCATTGATAACAACTTGAACTTTGAAACCCATATCAACAATACCATAAAAACTGTCAACAGGAAACTAGGCTCCCTCTATAGGATAAAACCCTTTCTCTCCCCACTAGCCAGAACCACTATTGCCTATTCCCACCTTATCTCCACACTTCTCTATGCTTCTTCCATATATACTAACTTGTCAAAAAATAACCTTAGCAAGCTAGCCAACGCTTACAATAGCATTGCCAGATTTGCTACTGCTTCCTCCTTTAGGACCCATCACTTCCATAACCTGAAACAATTAGGCTGGTTAGAGCTTCTGAATCAGATTCACTTTAAACAACTTGCCACTGTGCACAAAACCCTTTTCCAACCTACCAATACCCCAATACTTGCTAGTCTCATTACCCAATATAAGAACCTTTCAACTTTACGCTCATCTAATTAACTACTAGTATCAACATGCAAATCTAATAACATGGCAGGAGACGCTCTGTTCTCAAATGCAGTTGGAAAGTATTGGAACCAACTCCCCCATGAGCTTACATCACTGTCTTCATTTACACTTTTTAAACACAATCTGAAACTATATCTTAAAACCCATTGGTTATGTCCAAATCCAGACTAATCTTATACTATATCCCAAATACCCTCTCTTAAGACCTAATTCCTGCTCTATCTGTGTCTTTTTAGATCAAGGCCTATCCTTGGCAAAAAAACATATCTTATCCTAATAGACATAATTTAAAATACCTAAATTCTTCTGCATATAATTCTAAAGCATCCTACCTAAGGCAGGCAACAAGTATTGTTTAAACTGTGAGCACTGCTGAACTGTTGAAATTTTAAGTATGTATTTGTTTAACAATTACTTTCTAGTTACTAATGAAGTCTTGTACATAAAGTCTAAAATATCTTATCTAATGCTTGTAACACGTCTTTTGTATAAACTGTGAAGATTCCTGAACTGTTTAAAATTTGCAGTATTTAACTGTATAACAACTAGTACCTGTATGTTAGTAGTCTAGTAATCTCTTGGAGCCATCTCCCCGGGACTCTACTGAAAATGGACATAAATCCAGTTAAACTATCCTGGTCAACAAATGTAAAATAAAATAAAATAAATAAAAATAAATATCCAAGTGGCTAAATGGTTAGAGATGCAGCCTAATGTTTAGAAGGTTTTGGGTTCAAGGCCATAGCAATGATAAGATATGTATAATTTATTGTACTGCTGTGATGGCTTAGTGGTTAACTACTGTGACTGTAGTGTACAGGGTCCTGGATTCAAGACCTGCAAAGGTTGTTTATTTTGGTGGGAGGTTGGCATAATGGCTAAGGTGTTTACCTTACAGACACAAGGTGCATGATTTGATTCTTACATGGGGTAATTGGCTAGGCTAAAAATGGCTCACAAGGGCAGTTAGCCTAGTACAAGTCTATGAGTCCATGGGACTGTGTTTCCATTAAGTTTAAATACATTTTTATGGGTTCCCTGAGTCATAGAATGGGAACTGCAGGTTGCAAGGAAGCGGTATTGTATTTTGCCTATGGTGACTTGAATGTGGAGAAGCTTAACTGCATTGTCCTGTTTCACCAGCCTATAGGTATATTTATTTTTGATGTAAATCAGTACACCTCCATTTTTAATCTAGGACTGTGTCCCAGCTGGTCTATATATGTGGAAAGCATTATACCCTTGCACTAGTGTGCTTTCAGTGCCAGTGCACTTTCTGCGACTTTAAACCATATCTCAATGACCACACAGACATTTTTTGTTTAGAGCCCTAGCCAGTGGTGGCTGGTGACTTCAAATCAAAGGGGGCTGCAGGAGACAGCTGAATAGGTAGGGTCAATGAGAAGGGGTGTGGCCAAACCAGCAAGGGGAGGAGCTATGCTCAAAACCACAAAAACGGTAACTTTAAATATGCTGCACTGGGTGCCAAACTGTCATTATGAGAGTCCAATCAAGACAAAATGAAGTGTAGAAGAAAAAAATATTTCAATGCATTGGCTGCATGAAAGCTTACTTAATATCTAGATGGAAACAAAAAGGTTGGGAGGCATGAAAAATAAAGTATTTTTTAAATACATTACTGGAAAAGCCAGTCAAAATCAAGTATAAGAAAAGCAAGCAACACTCAACTCAAACCGCATCTTCTTGCGCTGCAGTTCTAATTATAATTTATATTCAGCTTTATTAAAGTACCAAGTAACAATCTCTGTGATACCCCCACTTGTAAAATGTTTCCTATCCAAAAAAGACCTGCTGCCTGACAACTATCTACTTGTTTCATGGGGAAAACATGATCAAAGTAAAAATGAAAAGCAAACGAGAAACAAGCTCAAGATACATTGCTTAAAGGATTACTGCACAGGTTATGGACCATACATGATAGATTGGCATTCTGTTTAGATTACAGGTAAAACCTTCAAAGATGACTGCAAGTCTCCAACAAATGTAATGAGCTTCTTAAAATAATGTAATCCAATCCTTTATTACAAATAGTGTCATATACATTTCAGTACCCTAGCCTTATACATTAGCTAGTTATGTAAGTATTCTCTGCGTGGCAACAACAGAAAGGCTTTCGATGTTGGCAATTCTTTAACAGTATGCTTATTAAAGCTTACTTGCATCTTACAATCTCAGTCAAGCTTACATGATGGTCATTAAAGCATTGTTACTTAAACACAGAGCAACAGGCACTTTCTGAATAATAATAAGCATAAACCATCAAAATTAAATCAGAACATTCTCCAAAATCAAGGACAGATGAAAAGCCACTGTAGTATATGTGTCTACCTTGGATGGGGGGATACTCTGTACATTTACACTGCATAACTGCTCCTTGCCTTGCTTGGACACATCCAGAGTCACCACGTGGGGGAGTGGGGTGCAACACGTATGTCACAATTTGAAACGTCTCTGGCTGACTGTGATAGCCCTGACACATTTGTCATACCTCTCAACCTCAGAGCAAGAAATCTGGACAAAGCCATACATAGAAGAGGGACAAAGGCCCAAAAATAAGGTCAATTTTTAAATATTGCTCTTATAAACTTATAAAGATAATAAAATATTAGGTCTTGCATTAGTATGAATTTTCTGAAGGGTATGAAATCTGAAACTCAAATGTCTGTCATTATTTTTTTAACTTCAGTCTTTAATGATTTGCCACTAATCTGACAAAAAACACAATTGTATGAAAAATGGACCACAAAATGTGATGCAAAAATATAAAATAGCCACACAATACAGCTGGGAACCTGTCAAAGGGAAACTTTTTTTAATATTAGGACTGCTAACTTGAGCAGCTGACAAAATAAAAAAATCTGCATGCATTTCTGAAATAAAAGTAATCTATAACTGATTATTACAGCTATTTATTAACTGTAAATCCTTCATGTTTTCTTCCAAAATTGCCATTTTGCAGAGGGATTATTAGGGGAAGAGCAACATTTTGAGCCAAAATCGAGGACAGTTGAGAGGTTTGGATATACCTAATTCTATAAAGCAATTTATTTGCACATAACTCTCAACCTGTTAATGCAGGAAATCTGGACAAGGCCAAATATATTGGGATAACAAATAAACAATACTAAAAATTGCTCTTGTATAAACGGAGACAGTTGATAGAATAACAGGTCTTGCTTTAGCATGCATTTTTCTGAAGGTTATGAAGTCTGAAACTCCATGCCTGTCATTTAGTGACTTAATTCATAAACGATTTGCCAGAAAACCACAAATTTTATGAGGAACAAACCAAAAATAAGACGCAAAAATCTATTCATTCTGTGAAAATCTGGACAGTTGAGAGGTATAGTTCAGCTGGGGCTTAGTTTGCCGCCCTTCCCCCTCACAAAATCATGGTTGAATGGAGCATTTTACAACACAAACACTAAGACACCTGCTAAACAAAACAATGCAGTCTCACAATGAAACAGACTTAGCATTAAAACTTCTCGGCCCTTGAAACTTACATTCATTGAAACAGCACTGAAACCCACATTCAAAGAAAATGCATTTGGCTAGTGGCAGATGAAAGATCAACTTTGTGCTGTTTTCAAATGATAGGCCCTTTGCACACAAAGCATACATATGTTCTGTGATGCACCTTCCTGATTGCATTAAATTATATTCCTTTTCTAATACAGTACAGTTGTTAGAGGGTGTTTTAAATTTATTGTTTTGAACATTTTCCAGTAAAGAATGAAACAAAATGCATGCACCAGTAATGACAATATTGCCCAATTGAGAACATTTCCATCATAAAAGTCTACTCAAACTTCTACAGTCCACCAGTATCAGTAAATATGCACAATTTCTGCAGAAGTAAAAGTCATCTAAATAATTCCACATAAAAAAGATCTGCAACTAATGAAGAGGATGCTGCTAGCCAACAACTTTATATTTTATTGTTTCGTCTACAAATAAAGTGGTGGTTGCCCTTGAGGAATAAATTGCCTATATTACATTTAAAAAAATGATAAGCTAGTAATATTGCAATAGGGAATAGATGGCAAATAACAGATGGGTTCATAGTTACTAGGTATCTTTGCCAAAGAGGACATTCTTAAAATGGCTGCATTCACCCCATTTACAACACAGTACAATATCAGCAATGCATCTACATAATGTGGGAGTAGATCCCACAGCCTTCTGCATCAAAAGCAAGTACATTACCTGTTGTGCTATTAACAATGCAATTCGTTTCAGCATAAGCAGCACTAAACTTCTCTTCCCCTGCACCTCCCAGCTCCTTGTAAAATCTATTAGACACTCAGCTGTATCTCCCAACTTTGCAGCACAAGAAATCTGGAAAAAGCCAAAATGTATTGGGAAGGGACAAAAGCCAGGGACACATTTTAAACATTAAATCAAAAATTAAGAAAGTGATGGAACCAATAAACCCAAAACATGAACATATTGCAAAGAAAAAGGCGTACTTGCTGTAGAGTGAAACACATTTTATTCCAATAAAAGGTGAGCGCTTTTGAGATTTATTACGGTCTGAAGAAGAGGGTAACCTCGAAAGCACTCACCTTTTATTGGAATAAAGTGTGTTTCACTCTACAGCAACTACGCCTTTTTCTTTACAATACATTTTAAACATTGCTTGTATAATTTTGGAAAGTTGCTAGAATAAAATGCCATGTTACTACCATGCATTTCACTGCAAGTCTTGAACCCAGGACCCTGTGCAAAACTGACTAAGTCAGAGCAATATACCACTATGCCAAATCAGCTGCTTTGTGAAAGAAAAGGAAGACTGAAACTTAAATGGCTACCATTTAGTGAATTCGGTTCTCACCATAGCTGTCAACCTCTTAGCACAAAACACCTGGACAAAGCCAGTAATGGGGAATACAGCCCTCATAATTATTCAGTGAATTCAGTTCTCACCATAGCTCTCAACCGTAGCACAAAAACCCTGAATGAAGCCAATAATGGGGGAATACAATCCCAAAAATAGGGACACATTTCAAATATCCATCTTATAAACTTAGAAAATTTCTAGAATAAAAAGGTGAATGTTACTATTTACTTTCTGAATATGAAGTCAGAAATTCAAATGCCTGTCAATTTTATTTAACAATTGTTAACCAAAAAAGTCTGACTTGGAACAAAAAATTTTCAGCAGAGGTCCACGAAGAAATACTGCAGACACGTCTTTTAACATGAGAGGACACCAGAACAAACACACACAGGACATGTAGAGTCCACCCCAGCCAAAAATCAAACCAGAGAGCCTCTAGCTGTGAGTCAACAATGCTACCACTGCACCATCAAAGAATTAAAAGCTCAGAAACCACAGATTTTATGAGGAACAGAACAGAACAAAATATGAGGCAAAAATCTGCAAATCTTTCACAAATGGTGGTGGGTAGGGAATTCAGACTCTTGTTACCTGCACCCAAGGTACAGGGTTCAAGCCGGAGGTATTCTCTAACCACCACCAGCAATCTCTCTAGCCACCGGTATAAACCAACTGGGGCATTTTACACACACACAATAAACCGACTGGGGCATTACACACACACACACACACACACACACACACACACACACACACACACACACACACACACACACACACACACACTTCTTCATCCTGAGTCTCCTGTACCTGCAATCCATCCATAATGCTTCCTCCTGCAGTAAACCCACAGCTGAGTCTGCTGTACCTGCAATCTATAGCTTTCTCCTTCATCCCGTAACAGCTTCAGCTTTCTCGCGCCAGAATGCACACTTTCGGTTTCCGGTTTCTCAGCTCTTATCAACGTTCCAAGACTGCTGACTCTGCAGTCCAATCCCCTTCCAGTCTATGCAGTTAGCACAGCACAGACTTCTGGGGAATCAGCAGGCTGCTTCCTTCTTCCTAAATCTGGACTAGTAAGACTAGTAAGGCAGCAGTCTGGATTCACTTTGTATGGAAGATTTGTAGGACTGTACCATTGTGGTTCACAGCTGCGGGGGGCTGCAGTCCTGCACTCTAATATCACGGGCCGCCACTGGTGCTAGCACTGATTAGAAGCTTGGCATTACCTAAAAAAAAAGCATAATGGGAGAGGACAATGTTTTAGCTAATATTCACAAACCTAGAGGGGAGAGGTGTAGAACATCCCCTACAAAGTAGTGTGATCTGTTGGTCATCTCTTTCCATGCTGATAAATACCACAACCCCTTAGAATGGCACCAGAAACTAAGCCACCTATTAAAGACAGTCAAGTTCTGTTTGTATTGTGGCATCATCCTTGAAGAAGGTAAAATGCTTCTCAATGCTAGGCTCATAGCAGTCTGGGACATATACTGCAAGAGCTCCATGATGTCTCTTCTTCATGCAGTCTAGTGAAGTATGTCTCAGGTCATTAACACCCACATTGACTACGACAGAGTCATACTGGTAAATGTGGTCCAATGACCTGATTACACAAGCAATGTGGCAGATCTTGGACCCTGAAAAGCAACTCACCATGATTTTCTCCTTACTCATGCTGGTGAGTGGGACATCACTGTGTTTTACAATGGAGTCTTCACTAACCAGTTGAATATTAGACTTTGTGGTGGCTTGCCTTATGGGCTTAGAAGTAGAGACTCCATGAGATGTGCTGTGATGTGGGTGTTGTTTGAAAGAGTCCATTCAGAGCTGCTGATGGTATTTGTTAAGTGTACTTCTAGGAGGTCTTTGGGGTTTAGGAAGGTTACATTTAAGGGCCTCAGCCTATGTCTTCTATGTGTCTGCTTTGAACTGTGTGTGATAGGTACAGTGTGTGTACCACTGAAATCTGATTGACAGATGGCGAGCTTTCATCTGAGAGCTTTGCCTCCAATGACATGGTGTAACTACATCTCACATACCATATCAGTTGGTGTGAGAATTAGCTGGCTGTCAGTAAACATGAGGTAATTTCTACATTGCCTCAGGATGCCCATATCCACCAAGCTGGTAATGGACATAGTTGGAAAGTTCTTAACCATGGCTACAGATCCTTTTTTATTGATTAGACACTTAAAGTAAGAATATAAAGTCATGCCAGGCGTATCTGGTTTTCAACTCTAGGGGCAGTACTGCAAACCAGTTCCATGTGTGCAACTAGGTATTGGTGAAATTCCGAGGCTGACTTTGCAGGAAAAACATAAACTGAAGGTGTTGGTGTCTTTACAGGGCACTGCCAAAGACTTGAGGGCAAACTAATAAGACCATGATGATTTATAGATTAAGTATCAAGGGAGATATTCTGAAGTTAGGTTAGACAGCAGCTAATCAAGCAGTACTTACTGAACAGAAAGAATTAGCTTCGTCAAGAACGGTGAAAAAAAGGGGAGTTACCTGATTGGCTACTGCCTGGCTACTGCTAGTGCTGGTCTCACCACAGATTAATACTGCTGAGATCAAATGCTCTTTTACTTCTCTCTGCAGATGAAAAACAATAGCAGCAATCCCAAGATGAGAAGCAGGCCACAGGCTCTTTGGTGGTCAACAGTCTTGTCCCAGATGATCAAGGGTCTTGTAGGCTTGTTGTAGCCTTTTCTTGGCAGATGCCTTGAATAGCAACAAGACCAATCAGGAAGGTCCAACACTCAGTGCCCAATCAAAAATGGTCAGGAATCAATGCACTTTGCTCTTCTCTCACCAGGAGCAAAATAGAAGCACAAATTCCAAGCTGGCACCTATGAAGCAGTTATCAGGTTTTCAGGTGATCAGCAGTCTCCTGTTCAAGGCTCAAAGCAGATAACATGTAAATAGCATATATTTAAGAGATAGGTACACTGTAAAAATAATCTATTCCCATCACCACCACTACAAGCAGTATTCAAATGACTCTTTACAGGCTCATAGGTTATTACTAGGCAACTGATCAGATGTATCTCTTGCAGCTTAGTCAGTACAATTTCCAACTACTTGCTATTCTTTTCCATGAGGGCTTGTGGGGGGGGGGCCTATTTGCAGATATGTATCCAATCATTCAGGATGCATTTGAAAAGGGTGACAGAATTGCCCTTTTTCATTGGGGGGAGGGGAATCTGTTTCACAGGATAGGAATTCTTTGAATGAGGTATCTATCATGGGAGGTTCAGTTTGTTACAGCAATGGTCAAGATCTCTAGTAAGTGTGTTTGTTGCCAGTTTTGTGAATATGAAGGAGTTATGGGTACAATTTGTTTGAGACCTTGTAGGCTAGGCAGCATTTACCCAATGAGGATTCTGTATGAGGCAGAGGAAAGAGCTAGAACTTTTGCATAGGTAAAGGAAGTCAACCCCTTGAGTTTCATTATGAGAAAGCATTGGTGAGTTGTGTCATATGTCTGAATAGGTACATGCTAAAGAGAGCATTGCATTCAATTATAGGTCTAACAAGGAAAGCGTAGACAGCTATGATAACATTCTTGCATCTGACGGAAACTGGACAAAACACATTTGGTAATCAGTTGGTTAAAACAGAAGAAATTCATAACTTTGGCTAGCTGGTAGTCAAAAGGGCTCATTGGCACAAACGTGCCAAAGTCTCCTAGAGTTGTCTGTTTTGAGGGGAGTACCATTAATATGGTAGGAACAATGGTGTTCACGTTTGACAAAAAGTATGACACTACACTTTTTAACATGGAGAGCGAGACCATGGTCATGGTACCATTTGCTAGTGTTTGTTAGACCATCTTGGAGAATGACTGAAATTTCACCATTGGCAGCAGCAAACTTACTTAAATTGAAGGCCTTTAGCATGTTCCTGGCCAAAGAAGTAAATATCAAGTAGCAGTGACCATGGTACAGAGACCCAGGGGCACCACTAATAATACATTTTTTGAGAAAACTGCAGCTCAAATCTTGATTAGCAGAGTTTTGTCTGTGAGACAATTAACTATCCATCAGGTAACAAACTTAGAAAACTAAATGTTAACCCTTATCTGTGATGCTTGAGTGAGGAATGGTGTCAAAAGCTTTGGCTAAGTCAACCTGCCTTGGTCAAAGGGTGCATTCACTTTTTCAAAGAAGTTGACAAGGATAAGCAGACAAGACGTACCATTTATAAACCCAAACTGATTTGAATCGAGGGATTTAGAATGCTAATGTCCGTGTTTATGAGATCTATAATGACATGTTGCATTGTCTTAAAGATAACACTTGCGTGGTTTATCTACAGTGACCAAAATCAGTGATGGCACCTCTCTTATGTAGGAGGGAATGACAACCACAGTTCCATAACCCTTAGGAACAGTGCCTGATGAAAAGGCTAAAGTTGAGCAAACTGTGAAGCAGGTCAGTAAGACAGTACTTCATACTAACAAGGAAGTGCCTGGCACATTGTCAGGTCCAATGAACTAGTATTTTTCACCTCCGAGAGGGCATTTAGAACCTGTCTGGGGGTGTTGCAGGGGGGAGGCTGACAAAGGACAAACCATACGTGTATACACGGCACAGAAGTTTGAACTAAATGTGTCTACTAAAAGATCAGCTTTGTCTTTAAGGAGAAAGCTAGTAGAACTCTTACACATCAACCCAGAACAGTGCTCGGTGCTCTTTTTAAAGCTGCTGATATACTTGAAGGACCTATGATGGTCTTTGGCAGACGAGGCAATTTTGAATTCATACTTGGACCTGGAAGATTTGATTTTGTTTCTAAGCTCATTGTTTAACTTTTATTTTCAGTTTAATTTTGAAGTGGGGTAGGGGCTTATTTTGCTCCTATGAAAGAGTTGTTTTTTTTATGCTACAGTTCTACCAAATGAGTTTATTTCCAAACTTGTCACTGTGTTTGCTATGGAGTGGGAATGAAATCTCAGTGCAGGTACTGAGGTGAGAATATAACCTTTCCAAGAAGGCTTCAGGGTTTGCTGTTGGGTTTCCAGGGGGGAGGGGACTCAAAATTCCTTGGGTCATCATATAACTGGAGAAATCTCTGGAAGGGGAGAGTCTGCGAATGTTTTGGACTGGGATCTAATGAAGTAGAAGTTTATATTTTCAAGAGTTAGGAAGGCTTTTAAGGACACCAGTTCTTATTCAGGATAATATCATTGACCACCACTCTCAAGCAGTCTGGCTACATGGGCAGATGGAACAGGTTTTTATTCCCTAAAATAAGGCACTAAAGGGATACAGAAAGTCCTGGCCAATAAGCCCTGATGTGAAAGGTACAGGCCATCCTTGCAAAGGAAGAACAGCAGCCAACCTTTTCTTTCCAGGCTGGCACACAATGACATCAGTAATTTAGCTGACTGTTGATGTTTAGCCAAAGTTAAAGGATTTTAACAAAGGCTACAGGAAGCTCCATTATTCTGCTCCAACAGGAAACCTTACATAAGCTGATTTCAGTGTCTGATACTATAATTAACCCAGCACAGTTATTGTTTGCATTTTTTTCTGTATTATTTGTACCTAAATCTATTTAGCTAATCCTGCTTTCTGGCTATTGTTTTTCCACTTAATGTTACTGCTTACATTGTTAGCATTCAGTTTGGTTCAGGCCAGATGTAGTGGCCATGTTAAAGCAGTGGGGACTGTAAGTGGGAGTACATTGTCTGCTGCTGTTTCTGGGTAGCTTAGCATTAGGTCGTCAAATTACAAATATTTTTTTCATTGTTCTTTAATTTTTACCATCGACTTTATTTATAATGAGATCAGCTGAATACTACCACCAAAGCTGCAGCTGAATAGTAATTCATGTGTGTAAATGAAGCTTCCCTTGGTAATCAGTGTAAAAAATACTTTTCTTTTCTTAGATGACTGATACAAATAAGCCCTTAGCTTTAATGGTTTGCATACCACACGAATCTGTGCTTTATCATTTTTATGGACACAGCTTGACTGCATAATTACCCTCATTCCAACATTCCCACAAATTCCTCCCCAAGATTATATTAGTAGTAATACTGCCCAGAACAGAGACAGGGTAATCTGCCTTCTCTTCTATTACCAGCCTTCCAGCACTTGGTACCCAAGGCAATGTAATCAATGACAAATGCTCACTAAAAATGAATCAGCCAAAATGATTACAACTGCAAGAGGTGCAAACAAATACCTGATCTGGAATCAGCCCTCTCAAAATCCCATGCATACAATGAGCATCAGACTGTTTCACTTCAACTTGTACAAATTCTAACATATCTTATCCTATCAGCATACAACAGTCATGAGGTGATGCCATTAACAAATTACTGCCTAAGTTTCCCAGAACTCTTAAAGGTAAGAAACAACAAAACTAGCAAATCTACTACATGTACACCTATATCAGCATGTAACAGACAAAGCACCCTGAGCTTAACAAGAATAAATCAATTTCTAGGAACATTTTGGTAGATGGTGATTCCATTGTTAGGCACAGTGAATACTCACCAGGCACATGGATAGGGTTACATCTCTCTCTCTCTCTCTCGCTCTCTCAAAAGCCAGGATTGCTGATATTTCAAGAGCTCTTAAAACCCACTCCACCACTAAGTACATGATCATAGTCTATGCTGGACCAACGCTGGCAAAAGTGGCATTTTTCATCAGGTATTTAATCTCTACCAAAGTGATATCCAGTGACCATCTAAGTGAGGTAATTGAACACCAGTTTACATTCAAAGTTGGACTTCAACTTACAGTCCATTACTAGTCCACTTCCTTGACCCCACATAGCCATAAGTTCCTAGCATTCATAGAAAATGTCCAAAGATGCATTTCTAATACTCAAAGACTTCAAGCACCACCCCCCCCCATATGTTGGAATATTTATACTTCTAATAGATGGTATGCACAGCACTTCTTAGACTGGATGAGAATTCCCTGGATTAAATTGTCCAAAGCTGCACAAGGAGAAGAAATATCCTGGACATAGTTCTCAAACACAGCCCTGGCCTACTCCCTCCCCATAGACAGTCCATCAATTTTTAAATCTGGTCACCATCTGGTTATTGTTATCTGCAAAACATGCTCTCTCCCGTGGTTACCATCACTCCCCCCCACTTTACAGATTTCAGAAAGTTAACCTTCTACAACTGTATGACAAAATTGGAAAATTATCCCATGCTAACCACAAAATCAAACAAATATATGTACCAACCAATGCCAAGGATCTCTTTGGTCATTTTGATAAATGCAATGATAGAACTGTCCCTAATAGGACAAATTATAGCAGTAAATTCAATAAAAAAACTCACTCCAGGTAGTCAGTAAATATAAATAACCTTCACAACAGAAGAAGCAAGCTGCTTTTATTACCTTGTAAGGCAAGAATCTCATCTAAATGAAAATATAAGACACCTCACCAAAAAACTGAAGGCAGCTATTAAGACCAACAAAACCTTCTGTAAATATACGCTTGCTTCTGAGGCTAAGGGTAATTATAAGTCCTTCTTCAGCCACATTAGAAAAGTACAGACTAATTCATAACATTGCTCAGAACTGAGTTACGATGGCACCTCCTATTCAAATCCTAACACTGCCAACATACTGACTAACAAGTTTGCTGCAAATTTCTCCCCAGAAATTACCATTCCCACACCAAACATGCTTCATTTCCCCCTCCACTATCACGAAGGACAATGTCTTTTCAGTGCTTTGTAAACACCAAAAATACTTCTTCATTTGGGGTGTCTTATAAACAGTGTCAAGCAAATACTTGCCACAGGCTATGTTCCATGTCAGTGGCAGACTATGGCAGTGGCCCCATCATTGACCCAAACAATGACAGACCTATCAGCCTTACTAGTCTTGTCTGCAAAGCCATGGAGTACACCATCAATAACCTCATAAACCAGGACATTAAGAATTTAATTAGGCCTGACCTGTAATTATTTAGATTTCTTAAGAGTATGTCAGGCCGCCTCAGTCTTGAGAGCTTTCTTGAAAAAGTCATGTAGGCTGTGAACAATGGTCAAACTGTTCACACTGCCTCCCTGGATTCAGCAAAAGCATCTGATACCGTACGACACAATGGGATTGTAAATGAGTTAACAGTCTTAAACATAAATACCTATGTGATAAGATGAACTGCAAACTGGATCAAGGAGAAAATACATGTTGTCAGGGTTGGTGATTCCTTTTCAGTTAAGGAAAATGGGGGCAGTGGTGTTCCCCAGGAGTTCATATTGGACCCCCTTCCTTATTGGCATATACTTCTCGGCTCTGAACACTGACAACAATCATCCCCAGTTGATTAAGTTCACCAATGATTGCAAGCTGGGTATAGCTGTCAAATAAACAAATGATACAAATTCCCTTCAAGTGGAACTATCATGTGTTAACACATGATACACAGAGGAAGGACTGAAACTAAATACTATGAAATACAGTATCATCTCCTTCAGTAAACAACCAATTGCTACCACTTACTGCATTAATGACCTCCCAGTCTCCAATGAGTCTGACATAAGAGGGATCGGCAATGGGGTAGATAGCTCCCTCTTCTTTGATCACCATGTAGCAAACATGGTCAGGAAATCTACATATCAATTAATCACCAAGGGCATCTCTTACAAAACAAAGAAAGTTACTGTCTGCCTGTACTCTGGCCTGGTAAGATGCATTATAGAACATATGAATATAAAGCACCCTTTGGCATGTATCTCGCTAGATGTATAAAAAAAAAAAAAAGACGACTGCAGAGGTCCCTAATAAAAAGGATCCTGTGCTTCCAAATCTTATAGGTTCATAGGTGTGTACTAGGCTAATGACCCTAGAGCCTTTACAAGCATAGGCCATAGGATTACCCTGGCATTGTGCCACCCGACCTTAGTTCCCAGTGCCTCTGTCAAGTAGAGCCACTGGAGTGATCCCTGGGGTGAATTTTCTATTTCCCATCCACTCATCAAGATTTCTCTTGTAGACAGAAAGTGAGGTGCTCTGCTTGATAATATGTATGGGAAGTCTATTCCATAGCATGGGCAGTCTCTGGGTTATGAAACTGTCCCTCCAGCTTGTTCTGTTGATTGTGGTAATGAGGTTGAGGTCTCTGGAGCGTGTGGTACAGAGGGACTGGGATTTCTTTACATGTAGCATTTCTAACAGAGCTGGGTGAGACATGGCTTTCTAAGTCAAGCATACATGGCCTCAAAGTAGGTGATATGAGACAGAGAATAGTTGGAGTTTTTTGAGTCTGTCCATATAGGACAAGCGTTTAAGGCCTAAGATCACCTTTGTGAGGTATTTTTGTGACCTCTCCAATTGAAGTAGGTGTCTAGTGAGGTACATGCCAAATGGGGCATTGTACTTGATTGGCCTAATGAGGGAAGAATACAGGGTGACAATGAACTCTTTCTTCCTGGATGCAAAACCCTTAGTAATGAGATGTGCCACACAGAAGGACTTTCTGACCACAGTGACAATGTGGTGGTCAAAAGAGAGGTTGCTGTCAACCTGTGTTCCCAGATCTCTTATGACGCCTTCTGTGTTCACTGGACTACCATCGATGTGGTAATTTATGGGAACTGGGTTTTTCCCAAAGGGGATGATGACACATTTTTTGGCATTGAGCTTAAGGCCATGGTTCTAACACCGGTCATTGGTCTCAGTGAGGCCTTTCTGTAGGATGTCAACATCACTTGGGGAGTTAATTATGGCTCCCAACTTGCAATAGTCTGTGAACTTTGTCACCCAGAGACCCTTCATGTTGGCCTGGACTTCAGAGAAATAGATACCAAACAGGAGAGAACTTAAAAGGAAAGTCACACTCCCTGTACCTACCATCAGACAAACTCTCAAGGGGAGACCTATGCCTGGTTTTCCATGCCCTCAGGAATCGCATTATCCAACAGCTCCTTTTACTTAATGTCACAAGTGTTGCTAGGGTGGGGTGAAGGGGGCAGCTGTTAGGGGCAATAATATCGAAGGGAAGTGAATTCTGATACTCCTTTACTGCTGTTACCAAAGCACCTGCTTCAGCAGCACTTCTTGTGAACTATACTTTGTAGCAATCAATTTACTACAGCAATGATTTTTTTTTTTTTTTTTAACTTAGAGTTTAGGGGTACCAGATTGTACATTGGCACCAGTTGCTAGATGTGCCAGCTAGGTCTCTGCTTGATCTGTCATACAGTACAATCAACACCAGAACAAGATAGTTGAATCTACATCATGGATTAAGTAAAACTAATTGGAGTGAGAGGTTCATGAACACTGCCTCCACTTTTTATGAAACAGACTCTCCTTGCAAGTCTGGTAGTGCACTTCTCTTTCTACTTTTAAAACACAGCTTAGACAATTACTTGTATACCGTAATATACAGTTCTTGAAAAGACTGGAAGAGGCTCAGAGTTATTACTGGCAAGGCACACATGACATCTAGTCCAAAAACATTGGATTTCCTATGATTACTATGAAATCCATCATTTTTTGTTTGTGATGAAGCAAAGCACTGAAGAAAGCTCGTTTAAAAGTGCATAACAAGCTGCTGAAAGAGGAATGTGAGCACTGATAACCTTCTGATATTTAGAAGAGAGGCTGTCCTCCAGATTTAGTAATTATCTGCACCTCCCAGATATGGAGTGCATGCAGTAGAGGCAGAAATGGCTGTTAGTGAGCATTAAGAGTTAGAGCACTACCTCATGTGCATAGCAGACTGGCAGCACACAGTAACAAAGTTCATAGGCATTTACTAAGCCACTGGTCCAGAAGGAACCTTGTACGTCAAGCCATACCTTCCCATGAAGAGTTTAGGCCTTTTAATTTAAGTACAAAAGCCAGACAGTAGTCCTAGATTTACATGATGACCCTATCCATGAGAGAAAATGGTGTTAAACCAGGGAAAGAGTTTGAAGTTACCCAGCCATTCATCTACAGTATATCTGAATAGTTTAAAAGACGTGCTTTGCTTTATGTGTCAGGGAAGACTATTCCAAAAAAGTGTTATTCTCTGTGATACATATTTATCCCTCCACTATCTCCTATTTATATTGCAAAAGAGTGTGTTTATGCTCCAATGGATTTTCAGATATGCAGTAGGTATACTTGTAGGTTTTTTAGAGGAGAACAGTTGCAACGTTGAAGAAGTAAATTAAATACATCAGGGGAGAGGCTTCTCTTGCTATGGGTGTATCTGAAAGGTATGTAAGATTCGGTCTGAATTCTTTTTCTTACTAGATATGTAGGGGCATGGTCACTTAGTGAGACTGGTAGGCAGCCACCTTGGTACCCTAGGTTTGGTTTGTTAAATGATATCCAGTCAAGTAGTGACTATTTTTTGGAATGTTTGTCAGTGTGAGTGGGACAGCTAATAGTTTGGGTGAAGTTGTAAAAGTTTATAAAGTTAGTAGGACAGTTAGAGGAGAAGGGGTACACAGAGGGTCATTACAGCTTGTACAGGAGAAATGTTATGCCTATAGGTAACAAGTTGGAAATTTTGATAAATTTTTTTTTCCATTTTCTTCACAATCAAACATTTGATGCATACACAGATGGATATTTTTGGGGGGAGAATAAAGAATCATGCTGTTTATATATGTCTGACAGCAAATATAGCAAGTTCTATTTGCTCTTTTCAATTTTTTCCAGTCTGTCATCAGAAGAGTACACAGAAGTCTTTTAGGAGTAGAGGGTGAGGAAGCATGACGTATATTCATATGACAGCAGTAGCTTGAAATGCACGAATATGGACATGTGCTCCTTAATTTTCATCCCAATTGAATACCAGAGGAGGATTAACAGAAAGTGACTACCTTTTTTTTTTTGGGAGGTGTAAATACTATTTCCAGATGTGTTTTATGTATTCTCACAAGCATTTTTCTTTTCAGTTTATTATGAACTGCTGCTTGGTCAGCTTTGAGCATTAAAACTTGGATACAACCCATTTCTTCCTTCGAATGAAGTAAGGCGATTTCTTTTCCATGTGAATGATTTTGGTTCAGGCAATCATTAGATGAAAAGACTGGGGGGAAAAACTGGCTGATATGATGTAACAGAGCATATGGTATATATGCTCTATGACTGAAAGTATCTGAACTATAGTCCATGCAATCTAAGGACCTCTTACTAAGTTGGCCACTGTCCCCCTTTCCTTGACCAGTAGACTATACTGCATATGCCAGTTAATTAACCTCAGGAAATAAAAGAATAACTGTTTTACTTTGC